>NW_022145610.1:709706-989706 GCF_000002235.5 Strongylocentrotus purpuratus | reverse complement strand
ATGTTAAGTGAGACCAAGGCTCAAATTAATTTTTTGTCCACGGGGGCTCTTCCAAAAAAAAAGAGCCCCCGTGAGCTCTCTCACGGGGGCTCTTTTAGTACCGACGGGGGCTCTTTTTTTAATACAAATTTTCATTGAATTGGTACCCATGAAACTCCTAAATTCCTTGGTATTTTATCATTATCATTTATTTAAGTCGGCATTTTCCCTCTTAGAAATGTACTTGTTACATAGCTGTTATTGACTTTTATCTCCGTAATGACATTCTCTCCATTTCTTCCCGCTCTGCACATAATGTCCTCCTCATTATTTGGAGCAACCTTATTTACATTCTTTCTTTACTTTTGGTTTTTACCATATCCTTCCAAAACACAGGGGCAGATCTAGCTTTTTGCTAAGGATGGGGGGGGGGGGGGGGTAACCCAGATACGATGTGGAGCATCGTCCACGAGCCGCGTAGCGGCGAGGCGATTTTTGTTGTTGCTATTTTGAACTCCCGTAATTGATGTGTTCCTGGCATCTACTAACATGCGGAGCATCGTCGACGAGCCGCAAAGCGGCGAGGCGATTTTTTGGCGCTATTTTGAATCCCCGTTAGTGATGTTTTCCTGGCATCTACTAACATGCGGAGCATCGTCGACGAGCCGCAAAGCGGCGAGGCGATTTTTTGGCGCTATTTTGAACCCCCGTTAGTGATGTTTTCCTGGCATCTACTGACATCTACTAATACTGTGTAGGTCTGGACACAATGACACATGATAGCATTTTTCTATGCACAACACATTTTCACTCGGCAGCCCAAGGGGGAGGGGGGGGGGGGGGGTGGTTAAACCCCTAAACCGCCTAAATCCGCCCCTGCAACATCTTTGGTGATCTTCTTCTCAATATTGATTTACTGGTCAAGTTACATTATTTGCTGATCTTTTAGAATAACCAGATTTCAGAGGATTCACACTTTTCACAACGAAAAATTTCTCCATGTTTCAGTCCTTGCGCGATCGTCTCCAGCTCCAGCATATATTGGGCGTCAGCGTGCACACCGGTACTACCGGCGCAGTATAGCCATTGCTGACGGCCGCACTACAGCTGCACTGCGAGCTCTGTTGTTTGTATCGGTAATACTCATAGAGATGGGAGAGAAAGCGCCATCTAATTAGTTCCATTTTATTGGTTTAAGGTTTGAAAATTGATACTCAATATTGTGTTAAAGTTATATCAGAAAAGATAATCTTTATTTTATAATTCCACGGGGGCGATTTTTAATTTTGCAATCGCCCTCGTGAACCATCTGACGGGGGCGATTGTGGGGCTCACGGGGGCGAATCGCCCACCGCCCCCGTGTATTTTGAGCGTTGAGTGAGACTGTATTTAAAGTTGCGAAATCTCTTTACAGAAGTGATGTTTCAAGCTCATATTTTGAATATCGTATTACAACATACTCACATGCAGAACAAAATATTTTTGGTGATTGGTAACATGATGGATAACATTGTTCCTCAAGGTTCCATAGAAAAGGGAGAGCAGATATAACTTACCAGCACCATCCTCCATTTTCCAGTGAGAAGCATCGAGTAAGAGAGCTCTATAGTTGACCAGTCTCTTCCTGCCATTGAGATACTCCATCACAATCTGCATGGGGGGTAGCTTAGGGAACTGTACCTGGGTCACGTACTTCCATGCCCCTCTCAGATCCGTACTGGTCCTCACCGTCACCGTGTCGCGATGAGCATTGAAGAGGAGCGCGATCTCACGCCAGGCGCGGTCGTGATTGAAGAGAACCTTACCCTCGCGACGTTTGTCCGTGATGGCTGGGAGGTTCGGTTCTATGAGCTCCATTAGGATCTGTTTCTCTATCTTGGTGTATGTCTTACGACGATACTTAGGAGGCATCTTCAGTGGCATTAACATTCAGAACCGGTTGAGTAGATAACTGCACAAAAATCAATGGGTTGAAACAAAAGAAAATAATTTAATTATATTTCTGCTAAATATCATTAATTATGTTACAAATATTGTTGCACAAGTAATGTTCCATCTAGTTCAGAGAGGTACTGCATTTAACTTTCTACATAGAAATGAGAAAAAAAGTGTTTTGGGGTTGATGATATGAGAAGGAGGTGCTACACTTCACTTGTTAGAACAAGATACATGTATAAATAAAGATGTTAAAGTATTGTAACGGGTATATGTTTCTCTCTATTACAATCAGTACACGTTGCCCATTACAAAACAGCTTATTAACATCCACCCCCAACGTATCACTTCTTGGCTTTAACAGAACATGACAACCAATTCCATTAAAGATTTCCCATTTGTCCTAGAGAGTAGTGCTGTAGTCAAACGTTTAACCGTCCGGTATCCGACCGCCCATGGCGGATTCCGTTTTCAATTGGACGGTTTCGTTTTCCCGTTTTTGTCTCGCCTGCGTAGCAAAAAGCGAGACATAGGCGCCGCTTTTCCGGTGACGGCGGCGGCGACGGCGACGGCGACGGCGACGGCGACGGCGACGGCGTCAACATCAAAAACTTAACCTAAGGTTAAGTTTTTGAATTTTTGATATAATTTTTAAAGTATAGGTTCTTAGTCAATGAAACTTTGACTATAGGGTAATCAAGTATCCCCAATCATGTGAGTAGAATTTCAGATCACAAAGTCAAGGTCAAAGGTCATTTCAGGTCAACAGACTTGGACTATGTTGTAGCATCATCATCGAAAACTTAACCTAAGGTTAAGTTTTTTAATTTTTGATATAATTTTGAAAGTATAAGTCCTTAGTCAATGAAACTTGGACTATAGGGTTATCAAGTCTCCCCAATCATGTGAGTAGAATTTCAGGTCACTAAGTTAAGGTCAAATGTCATTTAAGGTCAATAAACTTGGACTTTGTTGTGGCATCAACATCAAGATTTTCAAAATGATTCTTCTTCGTTATTTTTCAACCGATTTTGATTCTGATTGTTTCATATGATAGGGCTAGGAGGGGGGTTTAAAACTTCTACACAGAATCGTGAAATTCATTATCTATGCTAATTTATGCAAATTTATTCGAAATCACAAAAAATGCTTCTTCTCCTTCATTTCTCGACCGATTTGGATTTGGTTTGCTTTATCTGGTAGAGCTAACTTTGGTACACTAAACTTCTACACTAAATTTTGAAATTGTTCTCCATTAATTAATATTGGTAATTTATGCAAATTTATTCCAAAAATAACAAAAATTGCTTATTCTCCCTCATTTGTTGACCGATTTTGATTTGGTTTGTCTTATCTGGTAGAGCTAAATTTGGAACACTAAACTTCTACACAGAATTGTGAGATTTTGCTCCATTGATTATTTATGGTACTTTATGCAAATGAAATGAAATTATGTCCCTTCCAGGGCATCAAATTTTTATTTTTTGACCAGTTCAAAAGTGTACCACATTAAATTTAGGATATTTGTTGTTGCGAGATGCGGATGAGCGCTACGTCATTGACGTTCTGGTTTATCATATTGAATTGCGTTATGCAGGCGAGACCGCCGAGAGCGTTTCCCTTGTTTTTTTTTTTTTTTTTTTTTTTAATAATTTTTTTTTTTTTTTTAATTTTTTTTTTTTTTTTTTTTTTTTTTTTTTTTTTTTTTTTAAGTTTCGATTTATGCCCCTCCACCTGGCACTACGCCTGGCAATGTCTCCCAGCTCAGTAATCGGTGTGATGACTTACCACTTGGAAACTAGAACAACACTCCAATTTGTCTGTCATCTTGGTTTGAAAGTAATCTTTGTAATAGATCTCAATATATATTCATCCAAGTTTAACACATGGTGTACCACAAGGTTCTATCCTAGGTCCTCTACTGTTTTTAATTTACTTTAATGATCTTACAGTCTTACACATTATTCTAAAACGACATTGTTACTATTATTTGTGACTAGTTCACAAGCACAAATCGGTGCCTTCAGTTAAATCACCTTCCTGCCTGCTTTTTCACACGGCCGGAAAAAAAAAAAAAAAAAAAAAATGATTTTTTTTTTTTTTTTTTTTTTTTTTTTTTTTTTTTAATAAATCGTTTAACCGAAAACCGTCCGGTTTTGACAGGCGGTTAAACGGAATTGGAGATATCCGTGATGTTACAGCACTACTAGAGAGGAAGGCATAAGAGATGTTCTGCATTTTCATGACCATCATTAGCATGTATCTAGTATGCATTAATGCAATTTAGTTTTCGTCTTTTGTCTCTCGTTACTTACTCAATACAGGTTTGAATATGTTCAAACTCATGCAATGGCAGAGTCGTTCTGCACATTTAAGCTACACAAATGCCAGGCTTTCTTGGCCATTTTTTTTCTTCAGGTTCTGCATTTGTGGTCACGAATTTTGTCAATTAGCCAACACTTTAATTAAGGTATGGACTGAATCAGATAGAACAGGTTCAAAACCACAAACATATAGCAATGATGGTGCCATTCACATTAATATGTAATCCCATGTGGTCATTTAGAAGACCATTGGGATTAGTTTACTTGTCTGGCAATTTGACCATTAATAAGGTTATGGTCATTGAGGACTGGGAAAGAAATTGAACTGGAACATATGGTCATGATATACTTATAAATGTGGGAAGAGTCAGAGAGAACATGGGAGATACAGAGAGAAATATACTGAGATACATTGTAGATAAATGTTCCATAATGTGTATTTGATTGGTATATAGGCTAACACTCAACAAATTATTGGAGGCAAATCACTTGATTCTGGCATGACTCTATTTTGAAAAAGTAAACATGAATGTAAGAATTTCAATGCAAAATGAATATCGATTTACAGATATGCTATTTCTCTTTTCAGTCTTTTGCATAATAAGTTGCTAAGTATCAAATTTGTCTCAGACCTTGAACTATTGAAGGTATTTGATTCACCAGGGCCTAGCTTCCAGAGCATTTCTAAGTGCCACGCAAGCCTCCTCGATCGATCGTAACTCTTATGACTCTACAGAGTAGCAAGATCTAGATATTAAAGGGATCGTTTTAACAATGTTAAATCTGAGATGCACGGCCCTATGTGTTATCAGTGTCTGTGATATGGTGTTATATTGAAGCCCTTCAAAATGATCAAGAAGTGCCTCAAAAAAGTAAAAACCTTTGAGTGACCGGTTTTACCATACTCGTTTTCCCCGATAGACTGTAGTGTTATGAAAACTGTTTGGCAAACGCAAAATTTGATTTTGATTTTCAATCATAAATATCTTGATAATCAGATAGGCGATCGACTTGTAAAAGTCATGGGATTCCTGGCTGACCAAAAGTTGTATAATTATCATTGCAGCATGAGCTAAATCAAGGATTTTTTTTTACAGGATCTAAGACAAAGTTACCAGATCTCTTTAAGTGCCAGCATGTCTGAATTCATACTCTTTATCCAGACAAAGTGCACATTGAATTGAAATGAATGTGCATCCGATGCTGGATATGCTGGTAGAGTAGGTATTCATGCCATGTCTTAAATCTTGTTTCTTCAGATGTAATCCCATCTCTCAGATGGATGGGATGTGGTGAAACCAGGGAAGGGGAGATAGAGAGATAGATGGATGAGAGATTTAGAAATGGAGAAGAGGAGTTAAGAGAGAAAGAGGAGAGAAGAGAGAGAGAGAAAGATAGATGGATGAGAGATTTAGAAATGGAGAAGAGTAAGAGAAAGGGAGGGAAGAGGAGAGAGAGAGAGATTAAAAGGTACAAATTAGTAATGATGAGTAAAAGAAGTAAAATTGAGAGAGAGAGAGAGAGAGATATTAAATGGTAGAAATTAGCATGGAGAAAATGAGGAGGAGAAAAAGAAGCATGGATGAGCGAAAGAGAGAGAGAGAGATAGAGAGATTAAAAGATGAAGAGACCGAGTGTAAAGGAAACTGAGAAAAGATTGAGAAAACAAGAAGGTTCAAAGAAAGGTTAAAGAAAAAGATGAGAAGGAAGACAGAAAAGAGGAAAAGAAAAGAGAGAAAGATGAGAAAAGGATGGAAGAAAATGGGATAAAGGAGAGAGAGAGAGAGAAAAGACAATATTTTTCAAATCAGTGAAACTTTATTAGAAATTTGCAGCAGGAAATGACATAAAAGTAGGGAATGTTTAGAATGACTAATCCTTTTGTAACAAGTCAAAGGAGAAAAAAATGTACAAACAATACGTTGATCATGGAGCTATAGGGCTGAAGCTCCTTGCTTTTATCAATGCGGTATAGCTTTGTATACTTGTAGTGAATGAAGATGTGCAGTAAGTGAATAAACAAATTGAATATGCAGGGTTGGACATGACAAAGTCAAGAAGCCTAAAATGGGAATGAATTCTTGAGAAGATGATGAGAGTCAGAAGAAAATAGACAAAGCCATGAAACAAGAATCCAGAGAAGAACTTGAATTACAGAGACAGGGGGATTCATTACTGGGAATGAATGCTGAATGCTTTGAGAAATATGGAAGTTATTGGTTGCTCTCTAGTAATGAAACTGAATCTATCTGCTCATAACAATGCAATTTGCTGGATGCTAGGATGAAAGGGGGAGGGGGATGGTATGAAGATGTTTCCTGCTTGGTTCCATTACTGATGGTCTGCGCTGCCTCTAATCTACTTGATGATAATTCATGTTTGCCGGTATCTTTGTAAGATTCCTGTCATATTCTTTCAGGGACCATCGATCCATCTTCATCTTTAATGACGCATTCTGTTGGATTACACTCAAGATATGTCTTCTACTTCTCCTCTCAATTCAATTATATTTTAAATGTTGATGACAGGAAAGCTTGTGGAATGGAAGATAGACATCCATGTGCTTTACCATTCAAAGTTTAAAATATCATTGAAAATAACAAACCGTGCAGTGTACAATGTATGTATGAAAGGCATACCCATTCATATAACATGAATTTATCATTATACATAATAATTTTATCAATATGAGTCTCATGGCTTTTATTAAAGTACATATTTGTGTTTATTGAAAATTCTACTGCTATAAATGTTTCACTGTGATAAAATGCAAATACAAATTAAAAAATTGTCTGCATAGATAACAGTACTAGTATTTTCTTTTTCATGTTTCTATATCTCAATATTTCTCACTGTGAACATTTGCTAAAATGCATATTATTGAAATAATCATCTCCAGTGAAAAGACCTTCACTTAATGTTTTTCTTTCTTTTCTTTTCTTTTCGTTCTGCTCTCTTTGACAGGTTGCCCATGCGGCTCCGACACATTCAACTACACATCATGTAACCGCACATCCATCCAGTGTCCATGTTATAACCATTATGGAGAAGTCACCTACAAATGTCAACCATGTCTGTGCAATCCAGATGGTTCAACAAGCCAAGAATGTGATAGGTTTGTATACCCCAACAAAAATAAATAAAATAAATGGAAAAATAAATGAAACTTGTAAAATAAAGAATAAAGGATGGAGCAAATAAAGAATTTTACACATTTATCTTCTGACACGAACTGTCAGAAGTGATGTGTAGTGATCATCTACAGCATACCAAAGATTTCCATTTTTTCCTTCACTTTTAGCTCATACGAAGTAAAGCAAAAAAATCATAGCCCTAGGATGCTTCTGCAGTATCTCATTAATGAATTAGCACTTTATGAATGATTTAAAATCAAGCTATCGCTATTATTTTAAATACTCCCTACAAAAAAGGAGCAATGACATCATTATATTGTAAATCAATGATCAATTTAGCTCAATTCATTTTTGTTTCAATTTAATCCTATGAGGTCAAGAAACAGACTCTTCATGTTAATCAGGATTAGTCAAAATACCTTTATCAGCTTCGTCCCAGCGGTATTTTGTTAGTTTTTCAATTTAGGAAAGGTGTACCAGAAATGATGGTTAATCTAATGATAAGCCTGGGTGAAGATTGTACGTCATTTCTATGAATATGAGAAGTGCATCATTTGAGAGGTCAACTCTTTGATTATACACGGCACCTACAATGTCAAGATCTAAGTGAACAACAAACTCGTTAACCAATTTAACTAAAACCACCCAGCTGATTCAGAGAAAGCAGTCACAAAACACCAGGAAATCTGGCAGAAAGTTTAAGGTAATTTCCTTGTTGGACCAAGATCAGGAAGTGTGTATGTCTCCATAACGACAGAGACAGGTTTCTGAAGTGTGTATGTCGCCATAACGATAGAGACAGGTTGCTGGTGCCATGGAGGGGCTCAAGCGGTAGATGACCTATTCTTGGTCAACCAGTGGGCAGCAAACACTTTAATAAGAGCAGGTGGCATATGCTTTAAAGATGACCAATTCAACCAAATATACAAAAGAAAGATTTTGTGACAAAGCTTATATGGATTACAACAATCAAACAAGATTCTTTTACAGGTGCTCTTGTATTTTCTATGTGGGTTTTTAGGGGTTCTTAAACTTGTTAAAAGAAATTAGATTTGAGTTCCCAATGACTCATTACTTGTAGTTAATGAGATTAATAACTTTTAAATTACATAAAAAGTAAAAAACCTGAATAGTCATTTTATCCCTCAAATAGGTGAACGTATCAATTTCAATGTTAGAATATAGACAGAATACACTGATGACATTCCTATATTTTATTCAACTCCTGACTTTACATTTGACTCTGAAAAGTGTGACGTATTAGGTATTAGGTTCCAATTCTTTTCAGTATATGTCAGTTTGAGGCACAGATAAGGTATGATAATGAAATTAAATATATTGAAATATGACACATATTGTTTTCATATAAATCAAAACTTATCTTGGATTATAGCTTTCATCAGAGGGTAAAACTCGGGACACACCCATGAATACAATTAAAACATGCAATATCCAAGAAATCTGACATCAAACTTAATATTGAAGAAGACTTGTGACCTCACCACAGACCACAATCTAATATTTCAACAGGTAGTTCAGACATGACCAGTGTTTCACACGATACCACCTGTGGTTCGCCAGCCTAGGTGTGACTGTGTGATGTGAGACATATGTGGTCGGGTATGGAAGGGGATTCCCTGAGTTCAGATTAGCTATGAATCATCAGTCAAGAGCCCTGTAAATTCTAGATGATCTTCAGACAGGAATAACTCTTGAATTATTAATTGGACAGCTAGGCCTGTCATGAGCTTGCAGTTTTAAGCCCATGAGAACAGAGAAGACTTTGCAGTTACACAGGATCGATTCCTGAAGATATAATTAGTTCATGAAAACAGATAACTCATTTGGACAGGGGTATAAGGTGCAATTAACTCCAAACAAAAAATGTAGAGTAGGAGGCAAGAGAATACGGAGAAAGTGCCCTGGTGGAAAAGTAGATTGTTCTTCTGACTTGGCCATGATGTTCAGAGTCGAAAATTGTTCTTTATTATGACATGCACAGAAATCGCCCAAAAAACAAAATGATTAAAAGCAAGAATCAATGATCAAAGACTTTTCTATTCAGTTGTTCAAGTGTTGGCTCTCAAGGCATGTTGTAGGCAAGAATCTTTCATAGTACACCTCATTCAGGTTAGTCATAAGAGATCAGAGTGAACATGTAGGAAGTCTTGAGTGACATCTTGTGAAATGAAACTCCTTGGTGACCACATCCATGTTTTCATTGTGGTATGAGAGAGATATCTCAGTCTGCATCAGTAGAAATGGATCAGTCTCGTCTGTTACCAGTCAGTAGGTGCCAAACCCTTACCTGACCAAGTTTAGATGAATGATGGAGAGCAGGAGGGTCAAATTTGTATCAATTCTTCTGAATATATATGTTCTTTGATTACTCTTCTTATTGTACATTTCATCAACAACAACATTTCCAAACCACATCCATGTTTTAATTGTGGTATGAGAGGGATATCTCACATTGCATCAAAAGAAATGAATCAATCTTGTCTGTTACAAGTTTAATAGGTGCAAATCCCAGAGGTGACCAAACTTTGATAAATGATGATTCTACAACAGTTCTTAATAAAATGAACCAACATGCTCTCTTTAACAATGATCCTTCTTGTGTGGTCTACATATGAATGTCAATGTCTCTCAAATTTCACATTTCAAAACTGGAGAATAATTCTGCATTGTCATACATGAATTTCTGCATGCTTCAGGTGATGCATGTGGCAGATAGCCAGTGTAAATATCAAATCAGAGAATGAGGAATAGTAAATTCAGTTTGATGGTTAATCATTCAATAAAAAACCTCTAATAATCCATTTATGATAATGATGACTGTTCAGCAGCCCTCAATATCCCTGGGCAAAGGAAGTTTTGCCCCTTGTCCTACTAAACTATTCCTTCTCCTGGTCCTCCAAGAAACTTCTGCATTTTCCTTGTTGGACAGAATGTATCAATTTATCAATTGGAAATTAAAAAAGGCATTCAGAGGTAAAACAAGATTTCGTAGGTTTATGCACAGAATTCAATAGATAGTAAGGTTTCCTTATTTGTCAGTTATACAATTGGTAGGAATTGTTCTGAAGAGCAATCAATGTTTAATGATGATGATGAATGATGGTGGGATGCCAATGACCGAGCTGGTAGAAGCCTGCAAGTCTTGAGCTCATTGTCTTCGTCTTGGGCCAGGTGATCTTAGCATCATTCCCCCTCCTGGCCATTTGCCTCAACCTACTTTATGGACATCTTTGTGGTTTGATGCATCATCAACTTCCATGGCAACTGTCTTCACATGACCTCTCCCAAAGCATTTGACTGGATGATGTTCATGTGTAGGCCCCTCTGTTGATTAATACTTTTGCTAAAAACCCCACTTTTCAGTGATGTCTGTGGTTGACCACAGTCATGTCATGTTAACCTTTCTTCTTTTTTCATAACAAGTCATCTGATTGGTTGATCATGTACACAATTCACCTGTTATGCTTCCCAGTAGTCAACTGTCAATACCCAGACGTGTGGTATATGAGGTCATGTGATGTGTCACCTGATCACACCCACATGACCATGCTGAGTGCATAGTTGGTCTACCCCTACAAGAAACAGACTCGATGATTCATCAGAGGCCATCAGAGACATCTAGCCATAAAGATTGGAATGGTTCATAGAAAGGTGGATGCTGTAAGAAACCTCAACAAGATTGAATGCCAGCATTTAGAGTGTATCCAGATTGTAATAATTGGTTTTATTCCCAGGTTTATCACATTATTTCCTTTACTTAAGGGACAGTAAGTTACTGCAGCCCGCATGGAGAACGAGCAACTTTTGAAACATTTAGAACCAGGTTTGAGTTCTGTGACAAAAGAAGCAGACATTCATTTCAAGTCTCCCATGTATATACCTCAGTCGCAGGTATGAGCTAGAAATGATTGGTCATCTCTTCATTAAAAACACACACCCAAAACATGACTCTGCAGATCCATAAATCCAGTCAGAATGATGCGGTTTGGGCTGTTCAATGAGAACCAGCAGGGAAGAGGGATAACATCCTTCTTCAAGACAATGCCGGACCAAGACAAGAAATGTGGTCAATGATGACGAGAGGATGTTGTGAAATACCTGTCTTCACTGAAAAAATTGGCAACTTCCAGTTTCATACGTTGACGTTCTTATCAATAAGCCCTGTCACCCCGCCAAATTATGTTATGCATTTACGTCATATTTGTATGTTCAATACAAATAGAAAATATGAAATACCCACAACCAAACCTAAGATTAATATTATAACATATGCTGTCATTTTTAATACCAATCCCTTAAACTGAATGTTGGCAAAATTTTGTTCTTCTCTTTCAAAACGTAACTATAGCATGGACTCAATTTGTCTTTCCCAATATATATGGCTTCCATCAATAACAAAAAACATAAGCATCTTTCAGGTTAATTGTACTGCATCAACTCGCCACCATATGGCCCATAACATGTATCTGGAAGCTAATGTGTGAAAGAAGCTGAAGTTTTACAATCCAATGAAACATTTATAGTCATAAGAAAGAAAGATTTGCTGGACAATATGTTTAAGATTGTAATCTTACAGTTGTTGAGAGATTCTCATCACACTACATCTGTAAAGATGTATGTTTGCCAACTGTTTTTTAGAAAGAGACTTCTTTCTGAGTAGAAGCAGGGATATGCGTCATGAAGATCTTTAGATGGCAATTGGCATAGGATGATGCCCAAGAACAACAAAAGCTGGATAGGTTTGAACATTTAATGTGTTTGGAACATCGATCAGCTGTCATTTATTAGTCACAGATGGTGCGAATCTGAATTCTCAAGTCACAATTTGATTGTTTTCTCTCAGAAAAGCCAGACATTGAAGAATTAGTCATAATGGTTCAAATCTCAATCCACAATTCAAAGAAAAAGTTTCTCAAATAATTTGTTCAGAGAATGTAACAAGCTGCATGTGATTGATATCATGATAAGCTTCTGACGGGCTTATCTTATGATATTGCACCTGTCTTCAACTCTTCATCCAAAATACTTAATAAAATGCTTAATAAAATGCATATAAGTTCTGAATATATGGCATCATATACTACTTGAATTATCAACCTAGCAATACCATTCTCCTATACCATATCCAGATTCAATTACTGTTTTCATGAAAGTTAACAAGATCTCACCAAAAAACAACTCCAATCCACTTTATTTCCCCTAGATAATTACAATACATGTACCTTTGGACTGCATGCCTGGCATGTATTCTACCGAGATTATAACCTAATGCTGAGGCTTAGCAAGAGGTTTAACCAGGTAATACTTGATTTAAGATCAGCCACAGTCAAGTTCAGGGCTAGGCTGTAAACTTGCCTTACCCAAAAGAAGCAGCAATAGGTTCAAGTGGTTTAGAAGAACACTGACCTTTAAATCTTACTTTTAAAAAAATCTTGCAAGGGTTTCTCTTGCCAGCCATATAGGTATATACCCGAGCCAAAATGTCTGAACCATTTTGCTTTTTCTTTTCATCAATTTTCTTTGACAGTGCTGGCATCTGTTCGTGTAAACCAGGCGTGGGCGGAGCTAAGTGTGACAGCTGTTTGGATAAATCTGATTGGTGGGATGGAAAGCAATGTACATCATGTGACTGCTATGAATATCTTGATAAATGCAAGAATATTGATGGTAAGTATAAATCTCTAAAAGTTATTTTTTAACATTTAGAAGGGATGTATACAATATTTGTAAATGTCTATGCAAATATAGTTATACATATTTAGAGAGTCACAATACAAATCTTCTGTGGCAATAAAGTTATTAATTAGTAAATGTTTCTGCCAGAATTTGCTAAATCATAGTTTTTGTACGAAAAGTTCAACTTCAAGTTTTGTTTCAGTATAAGCACTGCTACCAATTAAAGTTAATTAATTACTCAGAACTGACTGTGCTCCTCACATCCTGCTATTGACCTGAACGTGTTATGGATATGTCTTGTGGCTAGGCGTTGTAGGTGTTCTGATCTTAGGAGATGATAAGCTAACCGCACTAGTTCTGAGCGGGCAATCCAGACGCCAAATTGTCATAACAGGATCAATTATCAATTACGAAAGGTGATGAAAACCTCTGCATTTGACAGCTTGATTAGAATTGAAATGATACAAAAATCTTGTGAAAATTGTCACCCTGTTTCTAATTACATTAATTTTGTTCAAATCAAGAAGGAATTGATTGTGGTGCATTGAGCCAAATTGATGAGACATAAACAAAGGTTTAAACACAAAGATATAAAAAAAAAGATATCATTTCAGAACAGTTGTTATGATAAAAGTTACTTAGTTTGTAGTGAATTATTTTTTCTCGCCCTCTCAAAAAACAAAAGCAAAAATAGCAACAACATGTAACATACAGTTTTCTGATGCTTATTTTCAATGTTATATTTTTTCTTTTCAATTCACACAGGAACAACCAATGAGATGTGCAGAACTTGTACAAGTTTACCAAACTTTGCTTCAAAATGTGCTGCTCTCTGTGGTCGCGGCTTGTACAGGGACAGCAACAATACATGTACACAGTGTCCAGATTGCGAGATGGCTGGTAACTCAACAATGACAAAAACACCTACAGAATGTCAGAAGTTTACAGATCTGTGTCTTAAGTGTTCTTATAGCAGTTCTTCAAAGTCTCAGCATTGCAGATCATGTCACAGTTCAAGTTTCAAGTGGAACTGCACACAAATAAGTAAATACTCTCAAAGAAATAAACATTTTGTAAAGAGCATGAAAATAATTAGTATGATTTTGATAGTTTGATGGTTCGCTTTTCCTGACTGGTAAGAAAGCATGTGCATGTTTGTAAGTAGGCCAACCAGGGGACCAAGGGCTTAGGTTCTCTCCAAGGGACTTGATAATGAGGATTAATGCCTTACCAAAGGGCATTATATAGCAAATACAAATCCGGATCCTTTCAGTTACAAGTCTACTGCTCTACCACTGAGCCATCTCACCTCCTTGAAAGTACACAAGTCATAAAAAAGTTAAGCCTTTTTCTCACACAAGTTGGATGTCAAGTTCAATCCAGAGTTACCTGGTAACTCAGAAAAGTAAGCTTTAAAAGACCTACTTGGAGAAATACCAGAACTTCCATAGCACAGGAGCATCTTCAGAAAGACCTTTCTGAGCAATCTTTATCTCGCTAGAATACTTATTTTCAACACTGCGGGGCTTTCATTGACAGATAACAGTGTTTGGAAATGTTTCATTATTGATCCCAAATCATCTGAGACACTGGTACAGGTTTTCTTAAGAATAACCAAAAATATTTATCTCGATATGGAGATATGGAGATAGTTTTGTTCTGATTATTGTTGAAAAAGATCTTCAGAGGCCGTCATCTTATGACATTGTAGGTAGCTAGGCCTTTGAAGGAGAATTAAGGAGCATAATGCAGGATTTGCTGATAGGACTTTTATACTGCAACAACACAGAGTAAACAGTGACCTCCAAAGTGAAACATAAGAACAACATACACTCAGAATGCAAGGTTCGTGAGAGAGAAAATTGACACAAGGAAATATGAAAACTTCCATCAGTATGGATAGATTATGTATGTCAATCAAAATTATGGGCAAGAGGGGGTTTCTATGGTAGACAGGTGAATTCTTACTATCAAGCTTTTTCGACCACCACAAGCCCTAATACTCTAAGTGAGGTTTTCAAATTTAGTGTTTGATATTTATAAGGCATTCTGTGACACATACTTTCAACACACCATGCATGTACCTCTCTAGTAAGTCCATGAAGACTCTAGACCAAACCAGATTTAAATCACCCTTAATCTCTCTCCCCCCAAGGATGATCTAAAATAGGGGTAACAGGTTCCTAACTCATCTTGAAAAGTACCTAAAATAGCTACAAACCTATGAATAGATACAAAACCAACTCGTACTTTAAATGGCAATATCATTGCCTTAGCTAGAGAAAAGTGAGGGTAAAATAAAAATGTATAATCATCTGAAATTGTATACAAGGGGACAAAAACTCACGCAGTGCCCACACGAGCTAAAAACGGGAAGGGAAATAATGTGTCATGTTCAATCAATTGTACATCTGTAGGTTTACAAAAAGAGAATAAATTAAAGATAAGGAATCTACTCTGAAGACTTCAAAAGTTGTAAGAAGACACAGAAACTGGGCAGAGAGGGAGAGGACGTGTAAAATGAATAAGTTATGTGAGACTGGTCTGGGGGAGTCATAAGGAAATGAGTCAGAGAGCAGCCAGGGAATATCAGGGGTATTCCTCAAATTTCATGCTTACTAGATATCCTTACACTTAATGACAAGCCTACATAACGTGGGTCCTGCAGAGGGAGTTCCACACTTCCAGCGAAAAAAATTGTCAAGATCTCTTGTGAGCAATCGTGGACAAAAATATACTCCCTATTTCCCCCTTTTGCATAGGAGGGCTTTTTGAAGATTCTTGACAATTTGATTGGAAAAAGGCCAATGATTATATGGAAAAAATCAACGTCTTAGGTCAACTATTAATCTTAAACTGTGCTTAATTATCAAAATATGAAATGCCTAAACCAAGTGAAAATGAAACAAAACTTGAATACTTCTCTATTTTTCCCCTCGGAAGTAGCAAAAATTACTTAGTCAATTATTTTATCAATGTGACGATTTGGCAGAAGACATTAAGGCAAGCTTAACACAGTGACAATTCAAGGTTCAGCTTTAAAATCCACATGATTGAAAAGCCGTTGATCTGAGGGACTCTGTGTGAGTAATACCCGCTTGAGTATCACCATGGCAGAGAGGGGTGAATGAATTGACAGCAGACACGTCAATTAAACAGGTATCCGTCTATAACAGGTGACTTAGTGGCTCACCCTTCATCAAGTCCACCTGAATACTGATCTGTGTCTCATCCTGTGAGATGTATTAACAAGTGTTTAGACCACCAGGGAACACTGGCCAATGAATGGAGAATGACAGGTCAATGGTCAAAATGAGAAGCAAGTGAAACCTGGGTTAGAAGTTCATGGTTATCAGTACAGTCAAACCTGCTTTAGTGACCACCTGTCTACAAAGACCACCTGTCTACAACAATTTTTTTGTTTCCCTTGAAAATGGTTTCTCATTGAAACATGTACTAAAGGAACCTGTCTACAAAGACCACTTTTTGTGTTTCCCTTGGGTGGTCGCTGTAGACACGTTTGACTGTATAGTGTTATTCAGTGGAGTGAACAATCTTTTAAAACAATGAGAAATGATCAGATAAGAAAAGAGGAATATTTGATCTGCCTCAGTAAGCTATGATTATAGTGACAATTACTAAGAGTCAAAAACAAAAATGGACATATCTGTACAGAAGATTTTAATACTTGCAGTTACAGTTAAAAAAGGTGAAATTCAAGCCAGCAGCACTCAATGTCTTCTCAATAATTTGGAATAATTGAAAAAGAAAACTGTTAAATTAAGCTGTCTATGTCCAGTGTAGGAAATAGAAAGTCTATTTCACATGAATGCCATGCTACCTATCTTGATCTAGTCCAAGTTGTTCAAAACCTTGATGATACTGAGAAGAAAACTTTCTGACCTGGGGTTGTTATTGTCAGTGTGAGGCATACACCTACTCATCCCTACAGGCATACCTTAAACAAACAAAACAAAATTGTCGGAACTTCTCATGAATGATTCTCAATGGAAAATGTTACCATGGAAACCACATGTGATGTAAACGCATGGAAAGTAAAATGATAAGACCAGTTTCTCAACCTGCCAGTCAGACCCCGTTGAGTCAGAGAAATAACGATGGGTAAACATTTAATGAGTCACACTTGTGTGAGTTTGAGAAAACACTTGCTCCCCGTGTCATTGGCCGATTTCTTTTAGGTGAAGATAAGAAAAGATCAAGGCCGCTTTAGAGCCTTTTTTTCCAAGCATTCTTGCCATGTAAAATAATTTCTTTATGAAAGACAGACAATGACTCAGGATTTTATGCTTTTCCCATTTTGGGTTTTTGGAGGGGATGGGACCTGAGAGGAGGAGTTGCACTTGTTACTCTTGTAGATTGTGGAATATACTTCCACACCCATTCCCAAACTTGATGCACTTTCTCAGCGATTTTTGCTCTGACATCAATTTCCACATTAGCGTGTTTGGCTATGTTTCCTTAAAAGAGGAGAATTGTATACTAAAGTTCTGAAATATATCATTTTTATTCTGTGTTTTTAACTTAATCTGTTTGAACTCTCAGGTGAAAATAGTTTTAAACAAACAATGAATCAAAAACAGTAGATCAAGATTAAATCACTCACATAATCAGCAAACTAACTTATAGAAATGAAATGGAATTTGACTGGAAAATTATTTTCTGACTGACTTTCACCAGAATAAATAAACTAGAACTTGGAAAGGAGTACATATTGTTTCATGTACAGGGCCCCAATCCATAAACGTCCCATGTAATTAGATAAGTGGTTTAAATACTCAAATCTTAAGGAGAAGAATTATGTAGCATAATTACATGATTCATTGACACATTCTTAAAATACTATCAAATAAGAGAAGAAATAATAGATAATTAATTAATAAAAGGGACCAAAAAAAGAAATACATTGTAATACAATTGATTCCAGGGATAATGCTTGTAATCATGACTAAACCTTGCATGACTTTAGTTTTTTTCCAGATGGTTATTTTGGTTTCAGTTGGGATGTAAAAGGAAATTTACTTTTTATTCTGAGTAAGGATTCATGACAGACTTTTATTGGGGGACGGGGAAGATTTTTCTTAAGTCCAAGTGAATTTTTATCTGTAGTAATAATCTAACAATGGTTGATGGATGAGGCAATTGTTCTTGAGATGAAGTAACACACATGCATAGATGAGTAATGTAATATTGGGAAACCCCACCTTAGGTAAAACGTCTCTGAGACTCGAGCAGGAAACTCAGCCCTTAGGCATCCTATGGTTCTAATCTTACAGTCATACCGTCTGTGAATGCATGCTGGTTTCATATACTACAGTGCCCCAGGCAAAGGACCATTTCAAGCTTGAAATCATTTACACATCTCTCAACGAATTTATCATTCATCAACGCTTAATCATACAAGAATGACCAGTCATTTGGTGACGATTATTTCATTCTTTTGAAGCAAAAATTCTGACCTGTTGACTTCATTTAAGTTTCATGGTTAATCAAATGGTTCGAAACCATCATCTGAAAAGAGAAAGATGAATATAATAGAGTTTTATTCCATTGACTACCGAACTCTCCCATTCCCCTAAGATAAGTACAGTATCAATAGAATTCATATAGACAATAGATTAATGATTCATGAAATGATCACTACTTAAAAATGAAGAGTTTGGAAACTACAGAGGATCTCTTCCCAATGGCATAGGATAAAGATCTTATCAATGTTTGTTAAGAAGTCTTTATTTTTTCATGAGAGGGGGGAAAATGGTGACCATGACAATGACAAAATAAAAATATTATATTCCAGAGGAAAATGTTTAGAAATTGAAACCAATCTACCATAGGGAAGGGAAGAGACCCTAAAATCTTGGCTCTTTGACAATTCTTTTGGCTATCATGATGGTGTAGGATTTCACTTTCTATTCCACCCTTCCCATGCTCATTACACCTCTGTCTCCTTTCCTTCCTTCCTCCCTCTCAGCATCTCCTGGTGAACAGCCAGCCAAGGCAGGTAGCGGCAACAAACGCTTTAGGAACTACTATGTCTACGTAGCGGCAGGTGGGGGCGCTCTTCTATGTACAGCTCTCATCTCAACAATCATCTTCATGAAGAAGAGACAGAGTCTTCAGAAGCCTATCATGCCACTATGGACTATTGAGTTAAAGCAGGATGATCAGGTCTCCTTTACAGACTATAATGATGTAGATGTGATGTATCTTGATGATTCCTACCTCATGGAACCTTCAGAAGTCTTTACAACATCAACAGATAGCATGGATGAAAGGATAGGCTACAAGGATGAAAGGAAAGGCTACAATACACTGAGCTGAAACAATGTGTAGATAGAAAATGTTCACTATTTGTCTTGTTATATACATGAATGCAATTAAATGGACTGTTTGAGAACCAAAAGGATATTAAAGGGGAAGTCTACCCTGAAATTAAGTTAGTTTTAATAGGAGTAGAAAAATGAGAGAAACAAGTCAGTGAAAGTTTGAGCAAATTCCGATTAAAAATAAGGAAGTTAGGATTTTTGAAGTTGTGATCAATCAAACACAAATTGGCAACTCTATGACGTATCATGCGAGCTCAACTTCCATTTGCTCAGAACAAAAAAATCTAAAATTTTCATTTTCCCTCAAGAAAAATTTCAACCATACATGCACCCTAAATATAATAATTGCAAATATGTTTCTATACTCCCCCTGCAAGGAACAAATATATATTCCGTCATCAATAACGAAGAAAACATGATTTTATGGAATATTATGCACAAAGCAAATGAAGGAGAGCTTGTATGATAAGTCACAGAGTTGCCAATTTGTATTTGATTGATCACAACTTCAATAATTCATAACTTTCTTATTTTCATTCAGAATTTGCTCAAACTTTCACTCACCTGATTTTCTTATTATTCTGCCTCTATCGAAACAAACTTATTTTTGGGGTGGACTTTCCCTTTAAGTACATTTGGTTTCAAACAATCAATGATTTATGAATTTGTATATTGTGTATCATAAAAATTGTACCTACATGTACTTTATATTATATTCTAGTATAGTGCACTTTGCATGCTGCTTTGATGTATAAACTCTTTTCTAAGTTATCTACATGTATTTTGTTTAATGTTTTTAACATGTTCACTCACATTGTAACATGATAATATTGAAAAGCTTTATATAAAACGATTTCTGAAGTAGGCTGGTTAACAATCAGGACCAATGTTTGAGGATATTTGGTCTTAGATAGATTCATGTCATATTTAGAAAGCAAGTAGATCACTCAATCTATTTTAAATGGTTTAAGTTCTAGCTTACATCATTGAACAGAGGTTTTTACATACTCTCTTACTCTGATCAGATGATATAGAAAATAGTATTTTAGTATAAGGTATTACTGTACATAAATGCTTTTGTTCAGGGAATATGTTTGGTGCAATTTTCAGTTATTAAAGTAGGTACTACACATGTAAACATTCTCAATTGATGTAATGTACAGTGTTTGTTTATGAAAATAAATAATAAATGTATACATGTAACAACATTTCTCGCAGAGTGTGCACATGCTTAAAAGTGGTGGAAATAAGTGCTTTTTAAGAACAAAATAAAGTAAGTTTCTGATATGTGTATTGAGAAAATGAAGGAGTCAAAATATGTTTAAATCCTTTGGTATGTATAGCACTATATACATTAATTTCTTATGATTACTTTGACCAATCAAAACTTTTGAGAGTGGGTCAGATTTACAAATTTCACATTGCAAAATAAATTAATATAGCCTAATTTTTCATAAGTTCCAAAGTTCTTGCCCCGGCAATGGCCACCTTCACCAATTCAACCAAGTTTCTGGTCTGATTCCTAGTACATGTATTTCATAAAAGGAAACATGTCTCATGGGATTGAGACAATAAATTGAACACTCTCTGTAGTAAGGCTTGGTAAATGTTCCTTTCGAAAATTCGGCTTACACAGAAAACCGGGGACTATATCAATACAAAGTTACGAATACAGTCTACTTGTTCTTTCGTGAAAATTGGTTTTGATTTTCTGATGGTATAACTCCATGCATTTAAGAGAACTGTTGCTGAGCTAGCGACATGAGCGTCCCTGGATGGTGTGTGTGCTCTATAAATTTACACTATTATTATTATTATTATTATTATTACTTTGTATGTATACTTTGTACAATTAGGTTTTCAGGGAGGAAGATTCTAGGGTTCATAACATTAGTTTGAAGGCTACTAATACAATATAGGAATCTCTCTCTTGTGTGGTCTGCAAAGGGCAGGTCTACACACCAGAGCCCTCTTTAGATCATTCTCCTTCCCTCTCTATCTTTAGCCTTCTTCATTATGCCATAGGTATCATTCCTCCAAAATAGGAATGGTTAGTAGCTACATGCATGGTCTACTGGATAGTAGTTTAGGTAGTTACTTACCAGGTCAATGAGACTAGGGTCTATAGATCCTGACCGGTACTGCTTGATGCTGGACCTGAACTGCTTGAAGCTTGACCGATACTGCTCGAAGCTTGACCTGTACACAATTAGAAAACAAAGGAAAAAGTGTATGTTACAACATGTTTGCATGAAATTAAAAATAAAGGTGAAGCCTTTTCTATTCCACAAATTTGAGGGATTTTTTGTGTGGTTGGATTATTCTTATTTTCAAGTGTTGGAACATCATGCTGAAAAATTCGAGCAAAATGAATCTCACTGTATTGTGCACAAAATTGCAGGATAATATAACTGATATTTTTGAAATATTCGCCCCTTCCTAATGTTGGTAATATTGCTTTCTTTAATATTTTTAGAAATGTTTTACATCATTTTGAAGGCATTATATTTCTGACGGTATATCTAACTGAAAAGCTGGATGCTATCTTGGTAAAGAAAAATTAAAACAGTGATACCTTTTATATTTTACAAACCTGCTATAGGACTCTGTTTTTTACAAAATAAATCTTAGTTTCAACAATTATATCAAATAATACTAGTCAGCAATCATAGAGCTTATCTCAGGTAAGAACATTGCAGCAACAAGTCTTGTTTTTGACCAACTTGCAACAATTACAAACAACCGTCACCTACTTCAATTTCTTATCAAATTTCAGAAAGTTTAAAGAGAAATATCTTGATTAATATTGATGTGTTTATAATTTTTATTTGAAAGGCAATCATGTAAAGTGGCTAGGGTTTGTGTTCAAAACAGAGATCTTTAAGAGGATGTGCTGGTAAACATGAAAAATACCGAACAAATGGTGCTAATATCATGAACAAATGGTAGATGAATTTAACTAAAAAACAGACGGATTCCATGTAAATATTCATTGTAAATATTTGAACAAATTGTAAAAATGTAAATGCATGACAAAAGCAGCTTATAATTATTGTATTATATTATTACAATTTTATGTAAGAGATATTTGCCTTATTTACTAGCTAGTTATTCACTGCCCATGTAATAACAGTAAAACAATTTGGATACATAATTAACAAAAATGATGAAGATGAGGATGTTTTTTAAATGTGCTAGTTTTGTTTTGAATCTTTGCATTTATTGAAAAGTTATTTGAGATTAAATGAATAAAAATATAACATTACAGCTCATAGAAATATCTGTATTTCTTGTGAGCATAAGATAATTGTTGCTTATAAATACATGTAATTTTGTTTAAAACTCAATGAATAACATATTATTTTATGTTGTAAACAGCTTTGTGTATCTTTCCAGTTATAAACAAACCAGTGTGCTATTAACTTTATACATTTCTTTGTCAGTTCATGAAGACATGTATTTCTTTGCTATATGTTGTATGTACATTACTGTTTATACATGTAAACAATACTGCACTTTTATTTAATATCATGTGAAATCATTCAACAATTGAATTAAAAATGATCATGAACAAGAGACGCTTCATATTGTTTTTGTTCTTTTACTTATCTTGTGTGAAACTCCTATTGAAATCTAGGATTATTAAAATATCTCTTTTGAATACATGAATATTCATACTGTACTAAGGCCAGTCTTCATAACCCTGCAAATTGATAAAAAGTTAAAAACCTTTAAATCATTTCCACCAATTCTTATTATAACATATATGATGCATGAGCTGAAGTTGAATGATCTACAATACAGATTACTATATTGAAAGTGTACAAGATTTTCACTTTTTTAATATTTTCATACAATTGCAGTGGTATATTTACTAAGGTCTAAGTGTGTGTGTGTCCCTATAAAATGATGTAAAATAGAAATGAAAATTGGGAGAGAGAGAGAGAGAGAGAGAGAAAAAGGAAGTGCCAATATTAAATGAGTAGAATACCATTCCTTTCCACACACTCTTCTCTTTCTTAATATCCTTGTCATTATTCACAGCATCCACCTAATAAGGGTTCCCCCTAAGACTGGTGCCCCCTCCTCCTTCCTCGCCCCTTTCCTCGCCCCCCCCCCCCCTACACCTGTGCCTCGATCCTCAATGGTTGGATCTACATTACTCCGTTGCTATTAAAAAAAAAAAAAACAATTCTGGGCTCCAGTCAAATTTACTCAGAATGTCTAATAAGCATTCAAGTTGAGTTTAATTTCAGAGCAGAATAATGAATAAATTCTAAATCTATAATTCTGTATCTTAAATGTGGTGTTCCGCAGGGATCCATCCTGGGCCCATTACTATTTCTTATTAGTATCAATGATATTTTTAATGTATCTAAAACTTTAAATGATACTTTATTTTCAGATGATACAAGTGTTTTCTTGTCTCATCGTGACATCAACACCCTCGAACAGAAACTAAATTCGGAACTGCCAAAGTTTACTTAATGATTTAGAAGTAACGTGCTCTCTCTCAATATGCTTAAAACAAATTATATTCATTTAAGAGGTAGAAAATCTAATGAAAACCTAACTCTAAATATCAAACTGATATTCTATATTCCTATGATATTTTATATATGTTTTCCATAAAGAGAAAGACATGTTCAAAGTTCCTTGGTGTCTATATCGATGAAAAACTTGTCTGGAGCCCAGAAATCGACCAGCCATAAGGGTCCAGATGTATGGAATCTCTCTACCTAACAATATTCGAAATATAAAATCACCTAACTCTTTTAAAAGAGCACTTAAATGCAATATAACTTCACAGATGTAAGATATTACTGACATATATATAAATCTATCAGTTCTCATTATATCGAATATAAATTTTATTTATATCTTATGATCTATAAGACATTTTACTAGACTTAGCAATTTGTTTCTTGTTCTTTGTAAATAGTGTATATAGCTCACAACCCTTTAGGAATTTTATTTGTCATATATTACATATTTAAAAGGTGTTATATTGATTCAAGCTCTATGCTTATGTTTCATCACCTTTTCGTGTATAATAGTTGCAACTTGTCTTCGATAAAACATTGTTAGGCTATATTTTTTTTCATATGAAGTAAAAAAAAAAAAAATGGATTGTAAAATTTAAAATGATTTGTTATATTATATTTTGTTCATGTAATGTTAAAATCCAATGAATTGTGAAATTGCGAACATGCATGCACAATAAATAATTAAATAAATAAATGATATTATGTGTATAGTTAAAATCAACATAATTAACACTGGTCAGGTTTTATTCTTTTGAATGCAAGTTATTACTTCCGGGTTTCTCTTCACTAGGTGAAACCATCCTAGTGTACACCACATACTAATCATAAAATATACCACATACTCATGATGTATATCGTACCACATGTGTAACACATTCTCTTAGCTACCATATGTCAGGATAAGTACGGACGGACTGAACTCTCTTCACCTATTCTCTATATCAAAACTACGCCATCTATTTCGCGAGACTTGTATAAATTCCACACGTTAGCAAGCGATGACGCGTCAGGAAGCCCACTCGTTGCAATCACAGTGTTACTCTCGGCTAGATCGTCTACGGTACAGAGACAATTCTGTCTGTGACAATTCTAATATTGATATAATTGGATATCTCCAGCAATACACGGATAACGTCAGCTAAAACTGGTAAGAAATATTGGAAATTACTTTGCACTGTCTTTGTTTCATACATATTTGTTGTATTTGTGAAAAACAATTTTTTGAGAGCGGACATGATTAGGGCGAAGGGATCGGGTATTCCCCGATAACCTTTCACCCAACGAACAATAACCTTTGAGACTATATTGTCTGCAGTGGTGTATCCAGGTGGATACCAGAGGGGGGGGGGGGGGGGGGGGCGGTAACCAACCCATATTCATGAAAACTAAGCTCTTTTTTGTGGGGGGGGGGGGGATGTGTTGTGACAGCAGGTTATGGAGCAAACAACTACAGAACGGTGTAAAATGTCCTTGTTTCATAAAATAAAGATGTGCGATTAAAAACTACGCTGCTATAGTTACCTACAGGAGGTTCCAACCCTCTGATGTCAGGAAGGGCGGGTTCTTAAAACAGTATTTATCTTCACGAATGAAATACATTGAATATTCTTTAGTAATACAAAATATATGAATAATCATAAATCATTGATATCCTATGTAATCAAATTTTGTTCTAATCGGACAAGATTTACATTCAGTATTTCAGATGTATAATAGAAAGAACATGAATGATGAATATCGCTAGAAACTCAACTTTTAAGAATGACAAATTGTGTTTCTTTTTTTTTTTACAATACTTCCACACCAAAAGAATAACCCAGCAATTCGATTTCACAAAATATAAAATGTTTTCTGTTTTCAAGTGAGAAATTAATCTCGAAGGAAGTTTCTCGAAATAAGTGATACACTTGTACAAATCGAAAATATGTTCACGATTAGAATTGGTTTTATTTTCCGTATAAAAAAATTAAAATACATACAAGAATACAATTTACAAATATAATACAAATCAATAATTAAAAACGGCTGGAACTCTATATTCAGAGCAATTGTTAAAATAATAATAATAATAATATTTAATTTTTATAAAGCGCTTAATACAAATGTCTCTAAGCGCTTTACAAATATACTATTACTCCGGTCATTGGATTCAGTGCTTGCCCGCACACAATGTGTGCACAATCTCCACTCCCTGGGGAGCATTCCAGCCAGGCGTTACATGACGCTCTGTTCTTACAAGAGGTCCTTGACTAGCCGATTCAACTCTGTCTTGAATGGCATTAATTCATGACTTGGGCCCCTTGGCCTTGGCATCCCACTCTCTTATAACTTTATAAGTCATCTCGTTGCTTCTTTGAAATAAGTTCTATAGCTGTCATATCGATCTCCCACGATAGAAATCAGTTAAATCATGAAGTAAAATTATGTCCAATGTTTTCATCTTTCCATTACAGTACTCGTGACTATACAGATTCAAGATGTCTGACTTGACTGATGCAGCAGTAACACAGAGTGAGGAGGGCGTGACAGAACCTAAAGAATTAGGAGGACAATCTTCTACCAGTATGGATACTAAAGTTGTAGACTTTGTAGCTGTTGATGCCAAGGGTGTTACTCCTGAAGAGAGTACAACTTCAGAAAGCATGAGCGTAGATGGGATATCACAGGCATCAAACATTCAAGCATCGGGAGAGGAAGAGGAGCAAGATGGTCCTGGAGATGGAAGTACAGCAGAAGTCCAAGAAGAGAAGGTGAAAGGAGCGATGTCTGACGTGACTGATGCAGCAGTAACACAGAGTGAGGAGGGCGTGACAAAACCTCAAGAATTAGGAGGACAATTTTCTACCAGTACTGATACTAAAGATGATGATTGGGTAGCTGTTGATGCCAAGGATATTCCTCCTGAAGAGAGTACAACTTCAGAAAGCATGAGCGTGGATGGGATATCACAGGCATCAAACATTCAAGCATCGGGAGAGAAAGAGGAGAAAGATGGTCCTGGAGATGGAGGTACAGCAGAAGTCCAAGAAGAGAAGAAGGTGAAAGGAGCGATGGAGGATGATGGTGGAGAACAAGAGAGAATGAGAGTGGAAGAAGAAGAAAGGCAAAGAGAGGAAGAACGGAATAAAATGGAAGAGAAAAGGAGAGCAGAAGAAAGAAAAAGAGAGGAGGAAAGGAGAGTGGAAGAAGAAAGACTGAGAGAGGAAGAAAGGAAGAGAGCCGAAGAAGAAAGGCAAAGAGAGGAAGAAATGAAGAGAGAGGAAGAGGGAAGGCGGAGAGAGGAAGAAAAGAAAAGAGAGGAAGAAAAGAAAAGAGAGGAAGAAATTAAGAGAGTAGAAGAAGAAAAGCAAAGAGAGGAGGAAACGAAGAGAGAGGAAGAAGAAAAGCAAAGAGAGGAGGAAAAGAAGAGAGAGGAAGAAATTAAGAGAGCAGAAGAAGAAAGACTGAGAGAGGAAGAAATGAAGAGAGCAGAAGAAGAAAAGCAAAGAGAGGAGGAAAAGAAGAGAGAGGAAGAGGAAAGGCGAAGAGAGGAAGAAATACAGAGAGCTGAAGAAAAAAAGCAAAGAGAGGAGGAAAAGAAGAGAGCTGAAGAAGAAAAGCAAAGAGAGGAGGAAAAGAAGAGAGAGGAAGAAGAAAAGCAAAGAGAGAAAAAGAAGATAGAGGAAGAGGAAAGGCGAAGAGAGGAAGAAATGAAAGCGAAACTAGATGGAATTTTGACTGCGCGCAGTCGAAAATGATGCCTCCGCCATAGAGCAATTTAAACAAGTTTGGAGTTTAAATCTCCAGTGGTTCTTGAGATATCATGATAACAATCTCAATGTATGGAATTTCATAAGTTGACCTCTGTGACCCTTGACCTTTGACCTACGTGCTCCAAAATCTAATCAGATTGTCTTCCTATGGTGATACACACTATCATTAAGTTTGAAGTTTAAATCTCCAGTGGTTCTTGAGATATTATAACAATCTCAATGTATGGAATTTCATAAGTTGACCTCTGTGACCCTTGACCTTTGACCTACGTGCTCCAAAATCTAGTCAGATCGTCTTCCTATGGTGATACATACTATCCTTAAGTTTGAAGTTTTTACATCTCCAGTGGTTCTTGAGATATCATGATAACAATCTCAATGTATGGAATTTCATAAGTTGACCTCTATGACCCTTGACCTTTGACCTACGTGCTCCAAAATGTAATCAGATTGTTTTCCTATAGTGATACACACTATCACTAAGTTTGAAGTTTAAATCTCCAGTGGTTCTTGAGATATCATGATAACAATCTCAATGTATGGAATTTCATAAGTTGACCTCTGTGACCCTTGACCTTTGACATACGTGCTCCAAAATCTAATCAGATCGTCTTCCTATGATGATACATACTATCCTTAAGTTTGAAGTTTAAATCTCAAATGGTTCTTGAGATATCGCGCTAACAAACTCAATACAAGGAATTTCATAAGTTGACCTCTGTGACCTGTGACCTTTGACCTACGTACTCCAAAATCTAATCAGATCGTCTTCCTATGGTGATAAATACTATTCCCGAGTCTTAAGTTTAAATCTTAAATGGTTCTTGAGATATTGTGATAACGGTCAAACGGGACGGACGGACGGACGGACGGACGGACGGACGGACGTACGGACGGACGGACGTACGGACGGACGGACGGACGTACGGACGGACAACCCGAAAACATGATGCCTCCGGCACCACCTTCGGTGGCGGAGGCATAAAAAGTAAAGATAGACGAAGATAGACAGAGAGAAGGGTCAGCTCAAGTTGAGGAACTCCAAAAGGAAGGCGAAGGTACCGATGAAGCGGACCAAGCAATAGGGACAGAGACAATACCAACACCTGCTGAAGTGTCTGAAGGTACAGAGCTAACCCGACGTAAAGTGGCAAGTAAGGATACCCCTCGTGATTCTGCAACTGACCAAGGTGAAAGTAAAGGTCCAGCACCATCATCAGATGGATCTATTTGGAAATATGGATCTATTGTAGTCTTGATCTCCATTTCAGTTTTCATAGCTGGTTTCATCATTTTTCCCAAAGCACCACCACCAGCTCCGGACGAAACCGCTCATTCTGACATGGGTGACTGTTTGAGAAAGCGTTCAGAACGAGAGGATGTTCTTTACGAAGAGATTGAATCTTTAAGCAAGAAATTTCCATCATTAGATCAACCATCACTGGAAACAATAGGTGGTGCATCATGGGCACACGTCCAAGACAAGGAAGAGTTGGTTAGACCTGTAGTCTTACTTCTGGTTAGTCAGCCAGATCATGTCAAAGCTAACGACGTCGCCGAAGAAGTAGCAAACATGTACTCCAACGTGTACCATAAATCGCGTGGAGACATCGTGCGGGTTGACGGTGATGACTTCGAAGACGGTACTGCAGACCAGGTGAAGAAAGACATAGACGCGAAGATAAAGTCTGGGTTGAACGGCTGTGCTAGTGTGGTTATCATCAAAGATCTCGATGAACTCCAACCGTGCTCGATCATATTATTCCATGGCTACTGTGATAACGATGGAGCACCGTACAAGGATGCTGTCTTCATCTTCACCATGACGCTAGATGATACTATCCCGGAGGACACCAGCAAACTGGAGACTGAAAAGATCATTCAGGAACATCTTGAGCAGCACTTGCGTCAATGTCCAGAAGAGTTCCCCAAAGACAAAATTGCAGCAATGAATAGTCGTCTCGCCAACAACATAGTCATGCTTAATTAATTAAATTACCGAGCAATGATTTCGACTTCTACTGATACTTAAGATTGTAATACCAACTTAGTAGAAGTGCCACATTGTGTAACAAATGGCAACTGCAAATCGATTATAAATCAAATAGTTTTACAGTTGCGTCATGCATGTATACCTGTTATAGATAAAATGTACTTCGAACATTGATTTAGTCATGCATAACATTGCAGGGAATGTTTACTTTATTGATACAGTACAAATATTTCAAGAAACATGTCGTCAACTCATCGATGATTCACAGATAAATGCACTCAATATTTGTAGAGGTCTCTGTACATCAATAACATGTAGAGAAGGCGGATATGAGATATAGCAAAGGTAAATATAAATCGAAGCCTCGTTCTTATTATAATTCTTTGAGTTTGAATTTTCTCCGTAGAAATGTCTAATGCTGTACATGTACAAACAATTATATGATTGCAATTGATATGATCATCGCAAACAAGTGAAGCCAATAAACAAATTCCGTACTCAAATGTGAGGACTATTTTTCACCTTTTGCCTGTACAGATTTAAACGCTATATATGCCTATAAACTATCAATATATCATAATCTGTTAAAGGAATTCCGATAATACCACTCGATATGTTATACCTGACTAGATTGAGAAAATTCCATCAGACAATTTTCAGTATTTTCTTGTTACTTTCTCATTCTCACCAAAATTATAACTTTGAGAAAAATTGTTCATGCTATACTCTACTATTAGTTCAATAGACAGTCAAACTCGAATGCGATCTCTCATGTTGTGCACAAATTAATCAGCACTCCTCTTTTTTCTTTAGTGAAAAAAAAACGAGTGATGTAGTATCTGCCCATTCCGGATTGCACTCATTTGATAAACTAGATTAAATCTAGTATTGTGTATCTTTTTAGTTTTTACAAATGATTAATGAATTATATTATTATCATAAAATGTCAGCGATATCCATTCTTGTAATATTCATAATATTTCACCTACATTTGAGTGATTGCGTGATATATGTGAGGGTGTGGGCGGTGTATTTGTATGGTGTGCGGTGGTGGAATATTTTGTCGAATAAAAGAAATGTCGCATCATTTAATAGAAATTTAAAAACTCATTTGTTTTCTTTGTAATTGTTATATATTTTTTTTTAAAATTTTTTTTTATTAGAGTGTAATGCACTTGGAGAGTATATAACTATTCTGTTTTTATTTTAAAATGTAAAGCGCCTTGAGCATGTTCATGTAAAGGCGTTATATAAATACCAATATGTATGTATGTATGTATGTATGGAGACTAAGGGTTGAAAGTGTTAGATTAAAAAAACACGATAGTTTCAATGATGCAGTGCTCATGCACTTTTATCAAATACAATTTGAAAATATTCAGCAATTGAATTAAAATTGATCATAACCGAGAGAACGCTGTATATTGTGTTTTTTAAATATTTTGTCTTATGTGAAACTCCTATTGAAATCTAGGACTATTCAAATATCTCTTTTGAATATATGAATATTCATACTGTACTACGGCCAGTCTTCACAACCCTGCAAATTGATAACAACCTTAATTCACTTCCTTCCATTCTTTCCATTACATATGTGATGCATGAGATAAGGTCGAATGATCTTAAATACATTTGTACCGATTACTATCATTCATAGAATATAAAAAAAAAGGGCACAAGATTTTCACTTTTTTATATTTTATACGATCATAGACATAATTATGCTCTGGTATAAATACCAAGGTCAGAGTTTGTATGCTCCTATACAATGATATAAAATATACAGAAAAGTGAGAGAGAGAGGGAGAGAGAGAGAGAGAACGAGTTTGTGTCCCTATAAAATGATGTAAAATAGAAAGAAAAATTGGGAGAGAGAGAAAAAGGGAGTGTTAACATGAAATGAATGTACTACAATTCCTTTCCACATTCTTCTCTTTCCTAATATCCTTGTCATTAAATCCACCTAATGAGACCGGTGCCCCCGCCCCCTTCCCTGCTCCCCTTACACCTGTACCTCGATACACGATGGTTGGATATACACCACTCCATTGCTTTATTTGGAAACAATTCTGGGCTCCAATCAGATTTACTAAGAATGAAAATGTCTTAAGGAGCCTCAAAGTTGAGTTTTATTTCAGAACAGAAGAATTAATTTCTAAATTTATGATATTATGCGTATACAAATTTACATCAAAGTAATTAAAACTAATCAGGTTTCATTCGTTTGATTGCAAGTTATTACTTCCGGGTTTCCCCACTAGGTGAAACCATCCTCATATCTACAGAGTGAGTCAGAAAAAATGTCCCACTCGTTAACATTAGGTACCATTTTCATTTGAATCTCTGCATGCATGACTGAACATCAGACAATCTTTACAAGACTGCCAGATCTCACTTGCGCCAAGTTGCTGGGTGAGGAATAAAATAGTGTTGTGAACAAAGACAGCCAGACATACAAACACACACACACACACGCACCCACAAACACACGCACAGGCACATGTTACACACATTAATTGTTAATGTACCTACGTATTGAGATAGCACATTGGATTCACGTGCACTTCATGATGATGATGATGTTGATGATGACGGATCATGATGATGAAGATTAAGATGATGACGATGATGATGATGATATGATGGTGGTAATGAATGTGTACTAAAGAGAAAGATTGTCAGGGAAATGCCACTTGAACATTCAGGGATCTTGATAAAAATTAGTGCTTAATCAGAAAAGGGGAAATTATGAAACAATTGTTACCGTGTGTGTTGCGTTTGCGTGTGTGTATGCGTGTATGTGTGCGTGTGTGCGTGCGTGCGCGCGCGCGCGCGTGTGTGTGTGTATCTGTCTGACTGTCTTTGTTCAATGCACTGTTTTATTCCTGACCCAGTAACTTGGCGCAAGTGAGATCTGGCAGTCTTGTAAAGATTGTCTGATGTTCAGTCATGCATGCAGAGATTCAAATGGAAATGGTACCTAAATGTACTGGGAGAATAACTCTATCAAGACATATCATGAAACCCATGATTAAATATTCATACTTCAAACAATAAAAAGTGGGTCATATTTCTGACTCACTCTGTATAACATAATAATCATATAATACACCACATACTCATCATGTATTATATACCACATGTGTAACAGATTCTTTTAGCTACCATATGTGAGGAGAGGTAAACTCTCGCCATCTCTTCATCAAAAGTACGCCATCTATTCGCGAGACTTGTATACATTCCACACTTTATCAAGCGATGATGCGTGAAAGTCGTCCACTCGTTGCAATCACAGTAATACCAGGGAGGTGTCACTTATTACCTCCCTGGTATTACTCTAGGTTTGACCGTCTACGGAAACGGACAGAGACGATTCGGTCTGTGACAATTCTAATATTTATAAAATTGGATATCTCCAGCAATACACGGACAACCTCAGCTAAACTGGTAAGAAATATTGGAAAATACTTTTCACTGTCTTTATTTCATACCTATTCGTTGTATCCGAGGGGTAGTGGAAACATTTTTGGGCTTCCTCAAGAGCAGACATGACAACTTTTAAGACTATAATGTCTGCAGGGGTGTATCCAGGGGGGGGGGGGGGGCGGTGACCAACCCCGGAAATCTACGCATTTTTCTGCTTAAAGTTGTAAGATATATATTTCAAAATTGTACATAGAGTTACGTTCACGTCGGTGCTGGTTGTTATTTCTATAGTAAAGGAGTAAAGGATTTTACCCCGCCTTCAAGCTCAGCTTTTATGTGGTAATCCTTCTTGATGATTATCTCATGGTATCATTACAATGTATATATATTACGTTGATGATGCATTATCATATGATTCGTTCATTATCATGATTAAGTTGTAACGAGTTTTTTCAACTCTGGAAAAGACCATGAAGAAAAATAGTTACGTTCACGTCGGTGCAGGTTGTTATTTCTATAGTAAAGGATTTTACCCCGGCTTCAAGCTTAGCTTTTGTGTGGTAATCCTTCAAAATGTATCAAAAAGTAACAAAATGTATCAAAAGGTATCTAAATGTGTTCCACGTCATCAAATAATTGTCATCAAATCATCTTCAGATTTATCTTGAACCTTGCTAAGTTAATCACTTAAGCAGCTTTGGGATGGGATGCATTGTAGGTGATGCTAAAGAACGGTGTAAAATGTCATAAAACAGTGATGTGCGATTGAAAACCATTCTGACATAGCTTACAGCATTCTGGAATCTACAGAAGGTTACAACCCTTCGATGACAGGAAGAGCGGGTTATTAAAACAGTATTTCTGTTCACGAATGAAATACATTGAATATTCTTTAGTAATACGAAATATATGAATACTCATTGATATCCTATGTAATCAAGTTATGTTTAAATCGAACAAGATCTACATTCAGTATTTCAGATGTTGTATAATATAGAAAGGACATGAATGATGAATATCGCTAGAAACTCAACTTTTAAGTAGGAAAAATGTTGTTTTTTCTTTAACAATATTTTTCAGAACAAAAGAACATCCAATCAATTTGATTTAACAAAATATGAAATGTAAGGATACCTATTTAATAATTTGAATACGTATTTGATTTCGTAGCTGTTTTCAAGTGAGAAATTAATCTCGAAGGAAGTTTCTCGAAACGAGAGTTATTGTTTGTTTGTTTTTCTTTCCGAAATCCATATATACCTACAAGTTTTTTTTTAAATACATATATAACACATTTCAAATAATAAGAAAGTAAGTAAATGTGTAAAGTATAGACAAACGGTTAGATAAGCCATTTCAGTACCATTTTCAAAATCAAGCGCGGATCCAGGATTTCTGAGGGGGGGGGGGGGCCCAAATTTGAAATTATGCGAGCCAAATATTGGTACGTTATGGTGACCAACAGTGACGTAATGGGGGGGGGGGGCGAGTTTCCCCCTCCCAGGCTTTGACGTTTCATTATATTATTAGAGAAAGAAGACGATTCGTTGTACCGTTCTCGAAAATAATTCTCGTCTGAATTTAGTTTTTCTCCTCCCCCTCCTGCGCGAAGCGCGGAAGCTTTGACGGTTTTTACGATTTATAAAATTATTAGAGAAAGAAGACGATTCGTTGTACAGTTCTCGACTCTTAATCCTTGTCTAAATTCAGCCCCCCCTCCCCCTCCTGCGCGAAGCGCGGAAGCTTTGACGTTTTATTAAACTATTAAAGAAAGAAGATGATTCGTACCGTTCTCAAAAATAATTCTCGTCTGAATTTAGTTTTTCCCCTCCAGCGCGAAGCGCGGAAAACGTTACGATTTATTAAATTATTAGAGAAAGAAGACGATTCGCTGTACAGTTCTCGACTCTTAATCCTTGTCTAAATTCAGTCCCCCCCCCCTCCCCCTCCTGCGCGAAGCGCGGAAGCTTTGACGTTTTATTAAACTATTAAAGAAGACGATTCGTTGTACCGTTCTCGACCCTTTATCCTCGTCTGATTTCAGTTCCCCCCCCCCCTCCCATGCGAAGCGCGGAAGCTTTTACGTTTCATTAAATCATTAGAGAAAGAAAACGATTCGTTGTATAGTTCTCGACTCTTAATCCTTGTCTAAATTCAGTTCCTCCCCTCCCCCTCCTGCGCGAAGCGCGGAAGCTTTGACCTTTTATTAAACTATTAAAGAAAGAAGACGATTCGTTGTACCGTTCTCGACTCTTAATCCTCGTCTGAATTCAGTTCCCCCCCCCCCTCCCGCGCGAAGCGCTGAAGCTTTTACGTTTCATTAAATCATTAGATAAAGAAGACGATTCGTTGTACTGTTCTCGACCCTTTATCCTCGTCTGATTTCAGTTCCCCCCCCCCCTCCCGCGCGAAGCGCGGAAGCTTATACATTTCATTAAATCATTAGAGAAAGAAAACGATGCGTTGTACCGTTCTCTATACTCTTAATCCTTGTCTGAATTTCAAAGAGGTGGGGTCGAGTCGGCGGAGCCGGCCCTGGAAGCTCAGGGGTTTTAGGCGTTTAATTAAGGTCAGATGAGCATATTTTTGTGTATACCTTATTATTTTGTGACACTGGCAAGTCACTATTTCGCGTGGGGTCCAGGGGGCGGAGCCCCAAAAAATCAGGGGTTTTAGGCATTAAATTACCGTCAGATGATCATATAAGGGCCCGCCGTAGGGCCCTAGATGGAATCCAGGGGGCAAAGCCCCCGGAAGCTTAGGGGTTTTAGGCATTTAATCACGGTCAGATGAGCATATTTTGATGCCTCGAGGCTCTCGATCCCCGCCGTTCCTCGGGCCCTGACATGTAGGAATCTCAAGAATCATATTTTTTGCCTGGTTGTAAATTTAGGATTTTTTTTTATTTTCCAACAAACACATACAAACGTATAATTTACTAAAAAGTAAGGAAAAATTTCGGAAATTATGTCATTTCAGCATTATTTGTAATACACCGTTGTGGAATCAGAAATAAACCACGTTTGAATTTGATTTCCCCTAAGCCCCCCCCCCCCCTCTATCAGTACGCCAGTATCTCCTCTTTTCCTTTTTTTTCTTTCCCTTTCCTTCCTTCTCTCTTATTTTTTTTTGATTGGGGGGGGGGGGGGGGTTGACAGCCTGGGAGGCAAGGCCCTTTCGGCCCCCCCCCCGATCTCCTTCTTCCCCCTTTACTTTTCTTCTTCCTCTTCTTTCTTTCCCTTTTTCTCCTTTTTCCTTTCTTTTCCTTCTTCTCTCTTTTTTTTTTTTTTTTTTTTTTTTGCGGGGGGGGGGGGCCAAGGCCCGCTCGGCCCCCCCCCCCCCTGGATCCGCGCCTGTTCAAAATGGTCCTGTTCTTCCATGGGGTCCAAAAGCAAAAATCATATTAATTTACATACAATATCAATTTTTTAGATAAACAAATCATAGTAATTTACCTATACACTACCCCCTTATCGATCCCCCTAACCTCACCACCCCTCCCGCTACCCCTTCCCAAGTCCTCCAGGGTATATTATCTCTGTCATAACATTTCAAACTGAGCTTTTTATTTCTTTAATAAATATAGCCAAACTTCTTGATTGTCGAGTGTGCATAGATAATCGTACGCTTACAATTCTGTGTTTTCGGTTTAGGCTAAACTATTTACGTGTGCATACTGTTGGGTTCATTGAATTATACATGGAAAAAGTCTTGAAATAGAACAGTGAGAGAACAGAGAGCGAGCGAGGGAGAGATAGAGTAAAAGAGAAAGGGAACCAAATGAGAAAGAACAATTTAATGGTGAGAGATATAAACAATGATGTGAGATAGTGTGTGTGTGAACGAGAGAGAGAGAGAGAGAGATGGAGATAGGGAGAAAGAGTTTTTTTTTTGGGGGGGGGGTACAGTGCCCTTTTTTCAAATGCCCCTTTTTATATAGGGAAGTTCCCTTTTAACTTTGTAAGAAATGCCCCTTTTTCCATAGGAAAAGTGCCCCTTACCCTTTTCACCTCTGATAAGTGCCCCTTTAATTTTGACACGCCCCCTTTTCCTTTGACAAGTTTCCATTTTCCTTTGCAATAAGTGCCCCTTTTTTTACTTTTGAGAAGTGCCCCTTCACCTCTGATAATTGCCCTATCTAAATTTGAGAGGTGCCCCTATTAACACAATTATCGGTGCCCCTTTCCCTTCAACAAATGCACATTTCCTTTATTATAAGTGCCTCTTTTTCATTCTCATAAGTGCCCCTATTAAAATATGTTCAATGCCCCTTTTCAGGTGTGATATGTGACCCTTTTCACCTCTGATAATTGTCCTTTTAACTACGATACAATTCCCGCAAGTGCCCTTTTTGTTATTGCCCCCCCCCCCCCCCCCCCCCCGCTTTGGAAGTCGCTCCGCCGCCCCTGGACGTCATATTGCTCAAGTTGTCAAGGTGATGCATCCTCTCCACACTGCGCGCATCCATTGTCTTAGCCTATTGTCTTAGTGCATTGTGACGTCATATTGCTCAAGTTGTCGAGGTGATGCATCCTCTCCACACTGCGCGCATCCATTGTCTTAGTGCATTGTGACGTCGCAGCTTCGGTACTGAGCATGTGCAGAAACCGTAACCATGGTGAATAATCCATGGACTAAGTTAGGCCAGGTTTAAACCATGGATCAGTTAGGCCACCTTTCGAGAAATGAAAATGACTTAGGTCAGCGGCCTAAGTTAAGCCTGGCCTAACTAAACCACGGTTTAACTTAGGCCAGGTTTAACTTAGGCCGCTTTCGAGAATACCACCCAATTAGTAAATCTAATGGCATATAGTTTGTAGTCTTAACAACAAAGTTCTCTTTCAAATATACAGGTGCCAAATCGTGAAACATTTTATACACCAAAGAATAACTGTGCCTAACTTGTCTATTTTCTAAAATTTCCCAATTTAAAATATCATGAATTTCACTAAAAATACCTAGATATTTAAATTTGTCAACTTTAACAATTTCATTATCATTTATTTTTAAGTTCAACCTACTGTGTCTGTTCAACATATATTTAGTGCCTATCAGGATACCAACAGTCTTAGTTCAATTTATTTTCAACTTATTACAATACATCCAAGAATATAACTTATGCAATTCAATATTCAAAACATTTTCAATATTACAAGGGTCTTTATCAGAATAATATATAACGGTGTCATCTGCATAAAGGTGAACCGAACATTTTTCAAAACAAGAGGGCATATATCATTAATAAGTATAAGAAATAATATGGGGCCGAGAATAGATCCCTGAGATACCCCGTGTGTAAGGGGTAGTTCTGACGATAGCGTATTATTAATCGAAGTAATTATGTGTCTACCATTTTAATAGCTCCTAAACCAATTCAAAGATAAACCCTGTAGACCAACACAAGAGGTTAATTTTGCCAGAAGAATTCCGTGGTCCGCTAAGTCGAAAGCCTTTTGAAGATCAACAAAAACAGTGCCTTTGTCCAGTGACATGAGCCAACCATCCGTAACTTTTATAAGTGTAGTGATCGTCGAATGATTAAACCTAAACCCCCGATTGTTGTTTGGCCAAACTATTATTGTTCGGTAAGAAACGGGTGAGTTGCCGCTGTATAACTCTTTCTAAAAGCTTCGACATACAAGGTATTAAAAGAGAAATCGGTTTATAATGATCAGGATTAACTTTATCTCCCTTCTTAAATAATGGAATTATCTTGCCTATTTTCCACCTAGTTGGAACCACACCTTCACTCATTGACCTATTTATTAAGTATGTGATGCTTCGAACTATTTCGGGCCCACACAGTTTCAAAATGAAGGTACTAATCCCGTCAACACCAGTAGACTTCTTATTCTTTAAAGCAAAAATTTCTTTAAGAATATCAGCTATATCGACGGAGACAATTCAAAAGAATTCTCATAGTTTACAGGCCTTTCTTCTAAAATAGGAACATATTCATTTGTACATAATGATACTAGCAGCTACATTGGCAAAGTGTTTATTAAATTCGTTAGCAATTTTATCATTTTTACTATTCTATACTATTAATAGAATCTTTCGATTTATTAGGCAACAATAACTTTTAAATTTCCCAAGAATTGTAACGACTTTGGCAGTCACGTATTTTATCAGAATAATATCGTTTCTTTGCTTTTTTAAATTTCATATGTAACTCTATTCCTCATCTTTCCAATCATCTTCATTCCTAGTTACTTTTGCTTTCTTCTTCATTTAATCACGATGTTTCATCAAATCAAAAAAACAAAATAGCCTTATTTGGCATATGTTTATCTATATCTATATGTAAATTATTATACATCTTGTGAAAGAGTGTTTTATCCCAAATCATTTGGTATCATTTCGTGTGGTATGTGTTCACGCTTGGATGAACATGAGGCATTGTTTGCGAGAGTGCAAAAATCGACTTGCGCCAAAGTTGCTTATGTGATGTTTGAATAAAACAATTGGGATAAGGGTACTAACTCGGTCTTTGCAGATTAATATAACATCCCTAACAGGATTTATCATGCCACACATATCAACTATCGAATATCAACAAACATGTGTGCGCGCCTGTGTGCGTGAGTGTGTGTGTGTGTGCGCGCGCGTGTGTGCGTGTGTGTGTGTGGTTATGTGTGTTTGTTAAAAAAAAAAAAAAAAAATTGTTAAAAAAAAAAAAAAAGTGTTTGCAATTTAAAGGAATGTAGATGACATATTTGTAAATGCTACCGGTATATATTAGCTTTAAGTATCAGCAAAGAGCAAATGAATTATACAACTCTTCTTTGCACAACGAAGAAATATATATTTATAGAACAATAATGGTGTGGTAATCAGACATATAATCTTTATACTGTTACTTTGACTAGGAGATTATTTATCTACTCCTATAGACCTAGTCAAAGTAACAACATAAAGATTATGTATTTATAATACGATAGGTATACCAAAGGCTTCAAGATTGTTTAATTGTTTCCAGTGCAAGATTAATCTATATATATATAAACCAGTGTTAAAATAGTTGTCATGGAGTTAATCAAAGCTGGAAATGGGTAATTTTGCCTAGCCACGGCGTTTTACAAAGAAATCTTTCCGTCAATTGGTGCAACCGAATGTATTGCTTATGCCATGTGAAGTACATTTAAAGTGACTCGGTGATATTGTTGAAGGTTGATAAAAACACTGCGTAATTTTGTAATGAAATGTTACTTATTATACTCCTTCTACTGTACTAACCCTCTAACATGGAAAAAATCTTGAAAAATTCTCAAACCCCAAAGATATTTATGGTTTTCTTTGAAGGCGTCACTGTGTGACAGTAAAGTGGTTGTGACAGTAAATTCTCCCAACCAATTTTTGAATTTTCCCAACCATTTTTCCATAAAAATAAAACATAAAACAGGCTTTTAAAAATATGTTGATAAGATCAGTTTTTCCCAATTTGTATTAATATCATTAACTAGCATTGAAGTCACTACCTTAGCACACTTTCTCTATCATCTAAACAATGTAACCTAGTACATTTAAATTTATTGTTAGCATTTAAAGCTGTCGCTAGGAAGTTCAATTGTATGCATATGCCAAATTATGAAGAAATCCATTCTATTCATAGTTGCATTCGTTACAATGCCTGGTTGATTGATGTAGCAATAAAAATAACATCAGCTTGCCTTCACAACTATGTGTATACGTGTAACATCATTCGTCATTATGTCAAGAGAGAACAAACGTAAGACCAAGTAGATAGAAAGCTATAGAAGATTGTGTACTGTGAACGTGAGATGTTGCTCTGGTCCTCTTGAAGAAAAACAGCCATCAATGGAACGGGAAAGCATGGCACAGACCAAAGAGAGGTGGGAGAGAGAGAGAGAGAGAGAGAGAAACAGAGAGAGAGATAGATGGGGAAACAGAGAGAGAGTGGGGAGACGAGAGAAAGAGATCTGGGGCCCGTTCCTAGAAACCGTCATAAGTCTAACTTCTTGACTATCCCATTGAAACGCGTACACACGTTTCAATGGGATAGTCAAGAAGTTAGACTTATGACGGTTTCTAGGAACGGGCCCATGGAGAGGTAGACAAGGGGGGGGGGGGGGGGGTGGAATTAACAAGAGAGTGAGCATGGTATAAGAAGTTTCTTTATAATGTCCAATACGACCGCATATCTTAAGAAAACGTTTCAAACAAAAAACTATCTCAATACAAAGTACAAATGTACAAAGCTTGTTGTATTAGAAGAGGTCATAATAATGTATTAAAAGGCATTGCAGTTGATAGCTAAATTTTTTGCCCGAGTTGATAAATTTGCTATTGTGTGGAATTGATTGCTAGCAAGCAGAGGCGCCGATGTTTTGTCATGGGGAAGAGGTAAGGGGTGTGTGACCGCTCCCATAAGCTTTTATTACATTGTTTTGTAGTATACAAATTATAAACCCTCCCCAGTTACGGTGCGAGTCCTACAATAACAAGGAGTGGGGGCATAGAGAAAGAGATGGTTAGAGAGATAGAGATAGAGAAATACAACATGAAATAAATAGAATTAAATTCCTTTCCTATTCTTCTCTTTCTTAATATCCTTGTCATTACATCCACATAATGAGACAAGTGCCCCCGCCCCTTCCCCGCCACTTCCCTGCCCCCCCCCCTACACCTGTGCATCGATCCTCAATGGTTGGATCTACACCACTCCATTGCTATTTTTGGAAATAATTCTGGGCTCCAATTAGATTTATTCAGAATAATAATGTCCTAATGAGCATCAGAGTTGAGTTTTATTTCAGAACAGAAGAATGAATTATTTCTAAATTTACGATATTATGCGTATATAGTTTACATCAAAGTTATTAAGACTGGTCAGGTTTCATTCGTTTGACTGCAAGTTATTACTTCCGGGTTTCCTTTCACTAGGTGAAACCATCCTCATATCTACCACATAATAATCATATAATATACCACATACTCATCATGTATTATATACCACATGTGTATCACATTCTCTTAGCTACCATTATGTGAGGAGAGGTAAACTCTCTCCGTCTCTCTATCAAAAGTACGCCATCTATTTCGCGAGACTTGTATACATTCCACACGTTAGCAAGCGATGACGCGTAAGGAAGCCCACTCATTGCAATCGCAGTATTACTCTCGGCTTGATCGTCTACGGTACTATAGAGACAATTCTGTCTGTGACTATATCTGTGACAATTCTAATATTTATACAAAGTCAATTGGATATCTCCAGCAATACACGGACAACCTCAGCTAACTGGTAAGAAATATTGGAAATTACTTTGCACTGTCTTGATTTCATACCTATTCGTTGTATCTGAGGGGTAGTCGGGGGGGGGGGGGGGTAGTAGAAACATTTTGGGCTTCCTCAAGAGCAGACATGATTAGGGTGAAGGGGTTGGGTATTCCCCAAGCTAATCTTGTACCCAACGAACGATTATTAATCCAAGTTATTATGCGTCTACCATTTAAAGATACTCTGTCCCTTTTGCAGCCAACATCAAATTCTGTAGAACTTTGCAGGAATTATGAAGATGTCATGTTTGTCGTATCTGTGAAATTTTAACGTTAGCAATGTCCTAATATTCAAATTATGCAAGGAAACACTTTTACTTGCTAGACTTCACTGTCAGACACTATTGAGTGACTGGCTGCCTTCTATTCTTCTTTGGTAATAACATACATAACATGAGCTGTAAAGAGTACATGAGCACTTGTCTACATCAATAACCCACTTCTTATAATGGCCAAAATTAAACTGATTGAATCTTTGCGCAGCATACAACGTACGACCATTCGGTACAATGGTCTGAAAATCAGACTATTACTTACTGGCTCTATAGCTCCTAAATCGATTCGACAACTAATAGTCGTTATTTTCCCACTTAAAGACATTTTCAAGCCCCCTTTTTTTAGGTAAGTTCTAAATTAGTATTACCTTTCAAATGCCGTTCGAATTTAACCTTTTCATTTGGGGGGCCTGCAAATGAGACATAGTACCTTTAAATAGCTTCTAAACCAATTCGAAGATGAACCCTGTAGACCAACACAAGAGGTTAATTTTGCCAGAAAATTCCGTGGTCTACTAAAGCCTTTTGAAGATCAACAAAAACAGTGCCTGTGTACGTGCCTTCGTCCAGTGACATGAGCCAATCATCCGTAACTTTTATAAGTGTAGTGATCGTCGAATGATTAAACCTAAACCCCCGATTGTTGTTTGGCCAAAATATTATTGTTCGATAAGAAACGGGTGAGTTGCCGCTGTATAACTCTTTCCAAAAGCTTCGACACACAAGGTATTAAAAGAGAAATCGGTCTGTAATGATCAGGATTAGCTTTATCTCTCCCTTCTTAAATAATGGAATTATCTTGCCTATTTTCCACCTAGTTCGAACCACACCTTCGCTAATTGACCTATTTTTTAAGTGATGCTTCGAACTATATCGGGCCCACACAGTTTAAAAATAAAGGTACTAATCCCGTCAACACCAGTAGACTTCTTATTCTTTAAAGCAAAAATTTCTTTAAGAACATCAACTATATCAACAGGGGATAATTCAAAAGAATTCTCACAGCATACAGACCTTTCTTCTAAAATAGGAACATATTAATTTGTACATATACTAACAGCTACATTTGCAAAGTGTTCATTGAATTCGTTAGCAATTTTATCATTTTTACTATTCATACTATTAATAATAGAATCTGTCGATTTATTGGGCACAATAACTTTAAAATTTCCCAAGAATTTTTACAACTTTGGCAGTCACGTATTTTATCAGAATAATATCGTTTCTTTGCATTTTTAATTTAATATTTCTCATCTTTCTATAACTTTTCCAATCATCTTCATTCCTAGTTATTTTTGCTTTCTTCTTCATTTTATCACGTTGTTTCATCAAATTAAAAATAAAATCATTAAAGGGATCGTTTAACAATGTTAAATCTGAGATACACGGTCCTACATGTTACCAATGTCTGTGATATGGTGTGATATTGAAGCCCTAAAAAAATCGCGCTTCAAAATGATCAAGAAGTGCCTCAAAAAAGTAAAAATCTTTGAGTGACCGGTTTTACCATACTCGTTTTCCCCAATAGACTGTAGTGTTATGAAAACCATTCGGCGAACGGTTTTCAAAATTTGTTAATTCCGATCATTAATATCTTGATAATCAGACAGGCGATCGGCTTGTAAAAGTCATGGAGTTCCTGATTGACCCAAAGGTTTATAATTATCATTGCAGCATGAGCTAAATCAAGGATTACTTCTAAAGGATCCAAGACAAAGTTACCGGATCCCTTTAAGCCATAACTCCCTTGCATGGCCACTAATAGTGCACACATATTGAAGGCATTTGATTTGGAATTGGCTCAAACAGCCTAATCTATTGTAACCGTATCAGCGGAAACAGCCATTGAATGAGCATGAACGTCTCTGTCAACTGCATTATTCATTAACCCTCAGAGGGGCTTCATATAGGGAAGGAGTGGGGGGGGGGGGGTGGTCACGGAATTTGCAGTCAGGATTACTTAATTTAATATTTATTCAGCAATAGAAATTATTGGACACTTTTGTTCATAACTTGTTATGTGACGACAATTTCTTTTCCCTGTTTGAAAGTTTGTTCATTTTTTTTCGTTGACTAATTTAGGGAAACTTTTCCAACACCCCCCCCCCTTCGAATCGTTTACGGTTTATAGAGTTGATCAGGATGCTTCTGTATACCCATATGAAAAATCTTTAGAGCAAGAGGAATGACAAACCATGAGCACATTGTAAGACTTGGAGTGCATTGGTTGGTGGAGTGTGATTTGTAGGCTATATTAACTGATTAGTATTATCTGTCTTGTGGGATATGAATGGATCTCCGGTCATCCGCCGGCTCTAACTGCCCTTTCTGAGAATTTACCTTCTTTTGTGACCCCTCTATATATAATAGACACATAATATATAACTTCTTTTCAATTCTTGACCAGCCGATGAAAAATATTGTGGAAGAGAAAAGAAATAATTCGAAATTTATATGCAAGTGAATATTTTTCTTCTTTAAATGTGTAACGTTATTTGCAATATATTTTATACGAAAATGTATTTGTAACCTTGTATGGAAATGTTAAAGTTCACTTGCAAATTTATTTAGGCCTATGTCAAGATTATTTGTATAATATGTTATAAATTATGTACAATTTTCTTTATGAGAGAAGAGAATAAAAACCTATGAAAAAAAAAAATAATAATCATGAAGTGAAATAATGTCCAATGTTTTCATCTTTCCATCACAGTATTCGTGAATATACAGACTCAAGATGTCTGACTTGACTGATGCAGCAGTGAAACAGAGTGAGGAGGGCGTGACAGAACCTCAAGAATTAGGAGGACAATCTTCTACCAGTATGGATACTATAGTTGATGACTTTGTAGCTGTTGATGCCAAGGATGTTACTCCTGAAGAGAGTACAACTTCAGAAAACATGGATGGGATATCACAGGCGTCAAACATTCAAGCATCGGGAGAGAAAGAGGAGCAAGATGGTCCTGGAGATGGAGGTACAGCAGAAGTCCAAGTAGACAAGAACGTGAACGGAGTGATGGAGGATGATGGTGGAGAACAAGAGAGAATGAGAGTGGAAGAAGAAGGAAGGCAAAGAGAAGAAGAACGGAATAGAATGGAAGAGGCAAGGAGAGCAGAAGAAAGAAAAAGAGAGGAGGAAATGAGAGTGGAAGAAGAAAGACTGAGAGAGGAAGAAATGAAGAGAGCAGAAGAGGAAAGGCGGAGAGAGGAAGAAATAAAGAGAGCTGAAGAAGAAAAGCAAAGAGAGGAAGAAAAGAAGAGAGAGGAAGAACAAAGACTGAGAGAGGAAGAAATGAAGAGAGCTGAAGAAGAAAAGCAAAGAGAGGAGGAAAAGAAGAGAGAGGAAGAGGAAAGGCGGAGAGAGGAAGAAATGAAGAGAGCTGAAGAAGAAAAGCAAAGAGAGGAAGAAAACAAGAGAGAGGAAGAACAAAGACTGAGAGAGGAAGAAATGAAGAGAGCTGAAGAAGAAAAGCAAAGAGAGGAGGAAAAGAAGAGAGAGGAAGAACAAAGACTGAGAGAGGAAGAAATGAAGAGAGCTGAAGAAGAAAAGCAAAGAGAGGAGGAAAAGAAGAGAGAGGAAGAACAAAGACTGAGAGAGGAAGAAAAGAAGAGAGCTGAAGAAGAAAAGCAAAGAGAGGAGGAAAAGAAGAGAGAGGAAGAGGAAGAGGAAATGCGAAGAGAGGAGGAAATGAAGAGAGCAGAAGAAGAAAAGCAAAGAGAGGAGGAAAAGAAGAGAGAGGAAGAGGAAGAGGAAATGCGAAGAGAGGAAGAAATAAAGAGAGCTGAAGAAGAAAAGAAAAGAGAGGAGGAAAAGAAGAGAGAGGAAGAAATGAAGAGAGCAGAAGAGGAAAAGCGAAGAGTAGAAGAAAGGGAAATAGAGGAGGAAAGGAAACGAGAGGAAGAGAAAAGGCAAAGAGAGCAAGAAAGGAAGAGAGCTGAAGAAGAAAAGGTTAGAGAGGAAGAAATGAGAGCGAAAGAAGGAAAGCAAGACGAAGATAGAGTTGAGGAACTTCAAATGGAAGGCGAAGGTACCGATGAAGTGGACCAAGCAATAGGGACAGAGACAATACCAACACCTGCTGAAGTGTCTGAAGGTACAGAGCTAACCCGACGTAAAGTAGCAAGTAAGGATACCCCGAGTGAGTCTGCAACTGACCAAGGTGAAAACAAAGGTCCAGCACCGTCATCAGATGGATCTATTTGGAAATATGGATCTATTGTAACCTTGATCGTCATATCAGTTTTCATAGTTGGTTTCATCATTTTTACCAAAGCATCACCGAGTGTTCCAGCTCCGGACGAAACCGCTCATTCGGACATGGGTGACTGACCAGGGTGACTGACAAGGGAGCACCGTACAAGGACGCTGTCTTCTTCTTCACGCGAGAAGATTCTTTCCCGGAGGACACCAGCAAACTGGGGATTCTTGAGCAACACTTGCGTCAATGTCTAAAAGAGTTTCCCCAAAGACAAAATTGCAGCAATGAATAGTCGTCTCGCCAACAACATAGTCATGATTGATTAATTAAATTACCAAGCAATGATTTTGACTTCTCCTGATCCTTCATATTATAAGACAAACCTGGGGGGGGGGGGGGTACCACATTGTGTTACACATATGATATTATGTATCTGTTCACAAATATTTAATGAATTATATCATAAAATGTCAGCGATATCTATAATTGTATATTCATAATATTTCACCTACATTTGAGTGATTGCGTGTTTATATGTGAGGGTGTGGGCGGTGTGTTTGTATGGTGTGCGGTGGTGGAATATTTTGACGAAAGAAAGGAGCGTGGAGACTGATGGTTGAAAATGTTAAATTAAAAAACAAACATGATAGTAACAATGATGCAGTGCTCATGCTCTTTCATTTGTTGATAGATCTTACGAGTCATTCTAATATTCAGTTTGCGATAGGTTCTGACTTTATCTTATTGTTTCTATTGTTGCAATTTAAAAGAATGTAGATGACATATTTGTAAATGCTACCGGTATATATTAGCTTTAAGTATCAGCAAAAAGCCATTGAATTACACAACATTCTTCTTTGCACAACGAAGAAATATATATTTATAGAACAATAATGGTGTGGTAATCAAACATATAATCTTTATACTGTTACTTGGACTAGGTCTAGGAGTAGGCCTAGAAGTAGTTTTCATAGATATTTATGAGTATCCAATACAAAACTTCTAATATTGAATTTATGAATGAATGTATAGATATTGTCCTATCTTCTGGAATAGTTCATGGCTCCTCAAATTCAGCTTCATACATATAATATGTAAAATTATTCGAGAGTTCTTACACAGTTATTGTGCACGTAACAACTACGTCGATCTGAAACCGATCTTACCGCATTACTTTAACAATGTTATTAACTCTTTGTATGCCACACATATAAATAATCTCCCTGTGCCACCCTGTATTTATCATGTACCAAAGGCTTCAAGATTGTTAAACTGTTTCCAGTGCAAGACTAATCTATACATATATACCAGTGTTTAAAAAGTTTTCATGGAGTTAATCAAAGCTGAAAATGGGTAATTTTGCAAAGCCACAGCGTTTTACAAAGAAATCTTTCCGTATTGGTGCAACCGAATTGATTGATCATGCCATGTAAAGTAATTTAAAGTGACTCGGTAATATTGTTGAAGGTTGACGAAAAAACTGCGTAATTTTGGTTTAAATGTTACTTAATATACTACTTCCATTGTACTAACCCTCTAACATGGACAAAATCCTTAAAAATTCTCAAACCACAAAGATATTTATGGTTTTGTTTGAAGGCGTCACTGTGCGACACCCTCTAACAGTAAATTCTTCCAACCAATTTTGGAACATTCCCAACCGTTTTTCGATTAAAAAAATAAGACATTAAACAGGCTTTTAAAAATATTTCAACACTTACATGTTTGTAATGGTATATAGAGCCAATTCATTGCTTTGTAACTATTTAAATTCACCTAAAACTTAATTTAATTAAAATAATATAGTTGGGAGAATTAAGGAATCGATCAGACCAGTTTTCCCAATTATTTTTTTTTTATCAATAATGGTCCGTTTTCACTCAAACTTTCAGATTATCTTTAATTGCACATCTAGCATTGAAATCACTATACCTTAGCACCCTTTTCTCTCATATGAACATTATTACCAAGTACATTTACATTCATGTGTTAGCATTAAAAGCTGTCGCTGTGAGTCAGATTGATTGATTACATTAGGTAAAATTAAATTGTATGCATATGCCAAATTATAAAGAAATCCATTCTATTCATAGTTGCATTCGTTACAATGCCTGGTTGATTAATGTAGCAATAAAAATCACATCAGCTTGCCTTCACAACTATGTGTATACTTGTAACATCATTCGTCATTATGTCAAGAGAGGAAAAACGTAAGACCAAGTAGATAGAAGCTATGGAAGATTGTGTACTGTGAACGTGAGATGTTGACTATAGTCCCTCAACCATCAAAGGAACGGGAATCAGAGCATAACATAGCAGTGATAGCACAGACCAAAAAGAGCGAGGGAGGGAGAGAGAGAGAGAGAGAGAGAGATAGAGAGAGAGAGAGAGAGAGAGAGATGGAGAGGAAGACAAGGGGGATTAACAAGAGAGTGAGGGAATGGTATAAGAAGTTTCTTTATAATTTCAAACACGACCGCAAACAATTCAAACAAAAAGCTATCTCAATACTTTGGATGATAACAGCAATGTAATTATACATGCGTGTACAAAGTTTGTTGTATTAGAAGACGTCATACAAAACTATTAGAAGGTATTGTAGTTGAAAGCTGAATTTCCCCCAAATTAATAAATGCTACACTCGCAAGCAGGGCCGGGGGCCGATATTTTCAAATTTGTTTGTCATGGGGTGGGGAGGCGGGGGCGTATGTGACCGCTCCCATAAGCTCCTATAAGATATCCCCAGTCACTATAACAGAGAGAGAGAGAGGGGGGGGGGGGGGCGGAAAGAAAGAGAGAGAGAGAGAGAGAGAGACGAGACATTGTTGACCATAATATCTGAATATTTGTGGACACCTTTACGTGAAGTGATTGTGAGAATATGATTTGTTCTGATAGGCCCAGAAATAGAGTGATCAATACTGTTCTGAGAATATATCACCTTTTACTATCACAAAAATTAATGATACTATTCTCATGAAAAGAGATAAGAACATTTATTCCCACTTTTTGAGCAACAGTGTACATATAGGGACGAAGCCTATAAAGTGTAAACGTTGGAATATAAAGAAATAAAGGTTGATTTTTAAAAAAAAAGGGTGCAAGGGTGATCGAAATAAAATATATTGGAAATCAAATTAATGGAATCCTAAGTCGAAGCGATTTACTGGGCGTGTGTAATGTTTTTAAAATTGTCATATTTTTCAAGTTTGGAAACGCCTACACATACTATACAGCGGAAAATAAAAATTCAATCAGCTGCTACCAGCGTTGGTAATTACTACAGGTACATGGTACTAAAGAATAAAATTTAATCTTCTCACAAATCTTCTACACATACCATAGGCAAATGACTCATGCAGGAAAATAATATGTAGGCCTATATGCTTACATGAACAAAGAATCACACAGAGTGCTGTGCAAATATTTCCAGACATAAAAAACAGTCTCATAGAAATAACACGCCATCGACTCCTACGAGATTTAACCTACATTCCACAAATAGTTTCATAGAACAATCGATATTGTAAACATATGCAGATGGCCAGATATGTTACAAAACTGAGAGGGGGCGGTGAAACGAATTTCTAGTTATACTCTCTAATAAAAGCCTTCACAGTTGATCGCAACGAAAAATGTAATAAAAGTTAACAAATGAGGAATGTCGAATCACGAACTGTGCGTAGGAATGAGAGATGGATAAAACACGAAAAGATATATCCACTTTTCTGCGATATAAGCCGATATGAAATACGAGGATGCTTTGGGAAAGAAAAAAAAGTAATACTCTTTTTCACACAGAGAGAGCCCATCCCTACTGCTGTCCTCACACCTATCCCTTATCTGTCCTCTCTCTTTCCCCTTTCTCTCTCTGGTTAAGATAAATATTGCCTTTCATGATATCATAATAACGAATAGATAGAATGACAAACATGATGAGTGTGCATGACATGTGGTGTGATGGGAGCAAAGATCAACGTGAGATATATAAAACGTGCTTATTATCATACCGTTATGAACACTCATAACACGATTCCAAAGAAAAAAAAATAAGTGAAGGCATTATTCATTATCTTATGAAAACTGTAAACAGTATTCCTTCAATGGCCTTATTACATAATCAGAATATGATATCTTATAGCAATACATATGATATGATTTCTCGAAGGTCCTAGCTTGTGATCGTGTGTCATTTACTTATCACCACTCAACGAAACTAATAATTACATGTTCCCAGCGCTATCTGTCAATATACCCCCTTCTCGGCTTGAACGAAGTTAATTAATGCTTCTATCGTGTAAAGGATAAATTCCCATTTGATCTAATTCATATCTGTCAATTCGTCTAAAGTCTAGATCCACTTCATCACTCTCCATGAAGTTTATTTTTTTTTACTTGTCAAACTTGTCACCTTGTTTAAATGCCCGTATGAGAAACGATATATGCTAATTTTGGCCATCAGATCGTTTAGTTTGCAACTCAGAACTCATTGACCTATCTCATCCACCTGGTCGAATTAAAACTGCAGGTAAGGGTTAGAGATGGCTTTGTCGCGAGACTGGAATATGATACCAATTACGAACCAGACAAAATGGTTTGTTGATATATAAACAGAAGGGCATGGCCTCTGTTTTAAACTATCATGGCTTTATGCCCATCTAGCTCCAAACAGATAAAAATTAATGATTACCAGCTCATTAATGGTCATTAAATCAATCGACTAGAGAGTAACAAAGAAGTAATGATTGCACCTCATGGGAAATAAACGAATGTAGTGTGTTGACAAAATATTAGACCAGTTTAGACCTAGGCTATACGAAGTGGGAATACGGGCTGGGTACTAGACGAATTGGCATTGGACCTAATGGTAATAACCCCATCACTCTAATACTGCGCAATAATGTAGTGATTGCCTTTGCTGACATATACATGCGTAGGCTATATCATAAAACAGAAAATGAAGCGCATTATTATATACATACGAATTTTGTATACATATTGCAAATTAAACTTATCTATTAATATGGAATATAGAGAATGATAATATTGGAACGATTCAATAATGTTCTTGTTCACTTCCTGGAGTTATAACAACCATGCATGCAAAACGTATACCTATTATACATACGAGCTACTACGTGAACTTTGATCGGACTATGTTCGTCTGGCGCGCACATTAATTGGTCTGTGTTGGATTATTAGATTAATGTTCATTCAGTTTCATATTGAGGATACACAAATCAAATTTACAGAACATAGTCCAATTCATATCAGTGGCGTAGCCCGAAAGAGTAGATGAGTAAATATAACTCGCGGACATGAGTAATGCATTATGAGGGGAAAGGGGGGAGCAGCCCCTGAACCTCCTGTAACTTTCCAATGTAGACACAAGCCGTTAACACACATACACACACGTACCAGACTGAACTTGAAATTGCAATCGCAGCAGCGTGCCATTGGCATTGGTCTAGTCCACATACGCTTATATACCAACGCTCTATGAATACATGTCAGCATCACACTGAACTACTGAGCAAACTACATTACTACTGTGAGTACTGTGCTGTACACAATCATTATCGTTCCTGCCACTGTTACATTCATTGTATTCTTTGTCCATTAAATAATATCATGAGAGAGAGAGAGATACAAATTGTATTTTGATTCGAATTTCAAGATCGATTTTCAAACTGCCTTTTGCTCTGTGTGTGTGCGTGTGTGTTCAGTAGGAGGAAGAAGAAATTTGGGGGAATCCCCACATTAATGAACGATCGAGCCCGCCATTACAGAGAGAGAGAGAGAGAGAGAGAGAGAGGAAGAAACCAAATGTGTACGTGATAGTGGAGCGCATGTATTACTTAGTCTGGTGTGTATCCTGTGAACAATATGGCAAGCATTGATAAGAAACAGAACAATATTGAGATTAAAACGGTTTGTCGAGTGGTAGTGATACCGAGTGATACAGAGGAAGGGCAGTTCTGCTTTCGCTCTGATAATATAAGTTGTAATCCTAACAGCATTGCATATATGCCATTCAGCCAGTTAGTATAGTTAGTATATACATAATTCTGATAATACTCTTTTCTGATTACGGACTTCCTTCACCAAGTTTACGTTTTGTTTGTTTAGGTGAAGGTCAATTGGGGACATGAACCAAGAAATAGGGATAGGAGGTTAAAAACCTAACCTTTATACCCCTACTAGATACATCGGATATAATACGAATGCGAACGACAACTCAAAGAATGATATAAAAACATTTAACTCAAAGATAGAAAAAGTAACTGTTCACCTGCCAAAGACAATATCCACGACTCTCGTGAATTTGGGGGAGTATACATGTGGGTAATTCATTTTGCCACAATACTTTTAAAAAAAAATGACGAATATTTATTATCATAAATACGTGTATCATTCAAGGGAAAAGAACTTTTGGTGTAATAGAGTACTTCAAGATCAGGGTGATTGCTAACCTATTTAACAAGAACTATCCTCTTGTCACACAAACAGGACATAGGTGTACCTCTCAGACTAACTATGGAGCGAAAAGGAAAAAGAACAGGAAAGACGGCCGTCAAAGACAGTGCGGAGGACATCAAACCTGCACTGAAGGCAAAAAAGAAACGATTGGACGAAAAGAAGCTCAAAACTGAAATAGTACGGTCTGATACGAAGGCTGGAAAAAGGAAAAGGCCCATCCCAAAAGAGGAGAAGAAAAGAAAGGAACCAAAACTGGATGAGGAAACAGAGTTGGAAACTGGACTTGACCAGTATAAGCAGAAGGAAAGGAAGAAACATCGAGGGGGTGAAGAAGCGCACTCGGAAACTAGGCGCGATGGAGACGATAAATACGACACCGCTGCCATCACAGCGAAAGCTTGTCGCGATGAACCAGATGACGACGATCGAGATTCGACAGCAGAGGAAGACGAAATAGAGACAGATGAAACAGAGAAAGACGAAACAGAGGAAGACGAAACAGACGAGGACGAACCCATGGATTGTGCAGAGGAGACGATAGAAGATCCCAGCAGTGACACTTTCCTTCCAACTTCCATGTTGCAGCCCGAAGGATCCAAGACTCAACATGGATATTCTAAGAGTTTCCGGTCGGTGGAGCAGCGTATCAGTAAAAGGCAACAAGAGACGAAACCCATGGTCCAACCAGACACAGCCGTACTAGACGAGGCAGATAGTGCATCCTTGAAAATGAATCGTGATATTCGAACGACAGGAAGGGGAGTGCCATACCTCTCCCCTCGCCCAAATATCAGACCCAGTACTCCTTACAAAAAAAGTGTTACCAAAGCATCTCATGTAGACGTTCGTCCTGAGAGTCGGCAAAGGCACTGCCAGCAATCCTGGCTGGACAAAGCCAGGCCAACCGTTGAGACCAAGAGAACATACACCAACTCAACGTATACAAGCAAGAATAGAATGGAGAGGAAAAGCGCCCCAAGCAGAGAAGACAGAGTATCATCTTCTCATATGTGCAAGAAGAGTTGCATCTTGCTATTGGTATTGCTAACTGCCTTTGTTTTGGCTTCGTTGGCCTTCATACCTCATACTTCAAAGATGGATGTTGGTAAGACCGATGTTGTACAAACTATTGTAAAAGATATTGGGTCCTTCTTGGATTCACCTGGACGTGCTGGATGTGTGAAAAGAGAGCGGTCTGATCGATTTGATGTCTTAATGCAGGAGCAAGATGTCCTTCACCAACAGCACCCGAGTCTTGATGAATCAAAGCTTTCTATCATCGCCGGTGCGTCGTTCGATCACGTTGAAGAACATCGTGAACTCGTACGACCAGTCGTACTGCTACTCGTCGGGAAACACGGAGGCAAGACTGACATCAATGACGTCGCCAGCAACGTCGCTAAGATGTACGCAAAGGTCTTTTCCCCAGAACATCATGAGAACGACATCGTAAGGATCGTCGGCGCAGACCTTGAGAAATCCGCTTCGGATGAAGTGAAGAAAGAAGTGCATGGTCGCATCGAAGAAGGCTTCAAAAACTGCTCTAACGTCGTTCTGATTACCGATGTGGATAGACTACCTCCTTGTTCAGCCATTTTGTTCCACGCTTACTGTGATAACGATAGCGCTCCTTATAAAGACGCAGTCTTCATCTTTACCATGACACTTAATACTAAATTGGCAGAAGACACACAGGCTATGGTTGATGAAAAGGCAGTCCAAGCCCAGCTTAATGAAGGGTGGAGCCAGTGTCCTGAAGAATTCACACCTGCTAAAATGGTAGCAATGCATAGCCGTATTGCAAATAATATAGTCATCATTAAGAAATAGACTATGCACAAAGTTGGGTGGTACATTGGGTGGTATTCTCGAAAGCGGACTAACTGTAGTCCATGGTTTAATCCACCGACTAAGTAAGGAATGCCAAGTGTTCATATGAATACCTTTATGAATAATGTAATCTGTCACTAAATTAAAATAAAATGTTATTATATATTAATAACCAACAATATAACTATGATATAATTATGTTATCATGGTAATTTAGCGACATATCAAATTATTCAAAAATATATTCATATGGACGCTTGGCATTCCATACTTAGTCGGTGGATTAAACCATGTACTAAAGTTAGTCCACTTTCGAGAATACCACCCATAGTGTTACTGTAAAATCTTGACGATATAAAAAAAATCCGAGATAGCACCTTTACTCTTTACAGTGTACAAAATAAAATGTAAACTACTTGTAGTCAGTTGAGAGCCAGAAAGGCTTTAAATCTATTTCGTAGTACATGAGTTAACGCCCTTCTAACTCTCAACAGACTACGTGTAGTCTGTTTCAATAATTTACAGTGTAATTGTGTATGCTGATGATAGGATAAGACTTGCTAAATCGGGTTGAATGGCTTACAGGCGAATACTCGGACGCCATGTGTGGTTTTTTGCCACTACCATACTACGGTAGATCCCAGGTCCGTCTCTGAAAACTCACGCGATTTTATTTAGAGTTGCAGTTGAAAGCACCGATTTAATGATAATAATAGTAACAATGCTGTTTTTAAAACCAAAGATGACAGACTAATTTATCTCCGAGTCAAAACAGAAATCCGGACAGTTGGTCCCAGCTTCTGAGTTGACAGTGATTGAGCTGGGAAACATTTTTTTACCCACGGTACCATGCCGGCGCTCTCCCGGGCACGGGTAAGCGTCGGCCTGGACAGTGCCAGGTGAACGGCAAAAAATAATAATGGCGGCCGAGTATTCGAGTACGAGAAATCGTACTCGAGTAGTTATCAACAGTGCGAGTACTTCGAGTACTCCGGCATCGCAGCCTTAATCATACACACACCTGATGGAAGAGGAATGGTTGGTTCATATTAAGCTGATACTAAGTTTGAAGAAAATATTATTAGAGTCATTGTTTGTATTATATTATGCGCCCGTATATATATAAAGCTTGCAGAATTTCCAAATGTAATCTTCTCAAATCAGTAAATCGAAATAGTTAGTGTTTTCTAGATCATTGGGCCAATGCCCAATCAACAATAATACTTGTGGAAATAACATGTTGACAATCTCTTCTTCTAACTTCTGTTATGTGCAGTTTTGTTTTCGTCTTGTTTTGTCCTGTCATGTCCTTTTGTGTGTCTTGTCCCATCCTGTCGTGTTTATCATGTTTTGTCTTACTTTTTATGTAATTTTCCTGTCCTTTGTGTCCCGTTTTGTCATTTAAAAAAAAAAATATTATTATTATTTAGATACTTTAAAATGGTTTACGAAAGTATGTTATTACATTATATCTATTTTATACTGTGATTATTAAGACACTTTAAAAATGATTTATGATAATAATGTTCATATTATATGTATTCTTGGGAACCTACAAAAACAAGCTATGCTTTCCAGGAGGTTCCTGTTTCATTTCATAATTTTGATCTTCCTTTGTCAACCATATTCTTTGTTGTGCAAACAATTGTAATATGAAATGAATAAATAAATCAATCAATCAATCAATCTCCAGAGAGGTCATTCAACGAATAGTGTTCTTAGGAAATCTCCAAAACCCGTATTACCAAATTTCATTTTGAAGTTGTTAAGAATACTCTGAGATGATTGCGACGTTCCATGGACAAATACCTCATCAAAACAATTTCGGATAAACCCTTAATATTACATAATACAAAGGCTAAACTGATTATGGGTATACCCTTCCGCGAATCTTTGAATAGTTCACATATTTACGACCCTACATTGGAAAGAACTGCCTATTCCAAAATAGAAAAACCAAACTATCTTGATTATCGATGATTGTCCTGTAAGTGTAATGGTCTTGCACAGGATGCGGGCCTTTTCATTTTGTTTGATACAACTATGCCAGAGCAATGGTTCGCTTCGCAAATCACATTGTCAATGCTTCCCTGTATAAATAACACAACTAAAAGTATCCCTCGTCTTCTTCTGAAGAGGGAGAGTCTATAAAGCCCCCTTCAGTTATTCTTAATACCTCTATCTCTATCTGTATATGTCTGGCTCTGTATCTCTCACCCCCCCCCCTCTCAAATTGTCGTCCTCTCTCTATTTCATATTTTGTTTGTATATATTTTATGCAGTTCTTGTATCTCTTTATGCCATTCGACTTTGGAAGGAGATGCTATTGTTAGTAGGCTAATAATAGAAACAAAGTACGTGTAAAATGTGACAAATATGGCACATTTTTAATGCATATTAACCTCATGGGGGATGAGGGATGGGGGACTAAACGGCTAAACAGACAAAAATAGTAATGCTGTAGTTCCTCATACTTTACTCATTAATTTACTCATTAATAAGAACTAGTAAATGTTTATGCAATATCATCAAGCTTGGAAAATAAATGAGTATACGCAAAATGATTTAAGATTACATTGCCGCGAAAATTTGATGTAAAGTGTACTGATTTGTTTTGTCTCCATAAATGTGGTAGATAGTTCCAACTGCCCATAAAGCCGCAAAGTGGGGTTAAAAGAATGAAAAATAAACCACTATCGTAAATCCACTTTGATCCGTGTTACAATACACATTTATTGATTTCATATCGATTATTATTGACGTGAGAGTTGTCAAATTAAGTTATCTTCAGAAATCAATCAGTTAAAGGAAACGAAATTGGACGGGGAATACTACTCGTATACTGCGATACGGATAGAATTCTTAACATCCAAACAATGAATATGCCTACTAATGCATGCCTCACTCAGGGTCCACGGAACGGCGGGGCTCAAGCCCCCCCCCCCCCCCCCCCAACTTCTCTGGAAAAGTTTGTTAAAGAGAAATAGAAAGAAAGAAAGAAAACATCGTACGTCCTCGAAACGGAAAACTTACATTGGAACGCTTATCAAAGGAAGGGTAGTATGCATAGCAAATCAAAGACATGGTTAAAAGCCTATCAAAGTGGTCTATAGGGATGGAGGCCGATATGCTTTAGTGAACTGACCTGATGCACCGTATAGAATGTAAATTAATTTAAGTTTCTCAGACGTAAAGGGATTTAATGCAAGGACGAAATGTGAAAAATTCAGACATGATTGCCATTAAATTCTATGGGTTAGTTGGTTTTATATTAAAGCCTATCTGCGTTAGTTTGGCAAGGAGGAATTATACCTCCCTGCATGATCATGATTTCAAGATTGTCAAACAACGTTTCAATACAAGACTTAGGCAGTATAGTTTCTCAATAAGGAGTGTAAAGAGGGACAACAAGCTAAACAAGCTACTTGTTAAACAAGTATAAAAATCAGTATCAATTGTATGGGCAAATTTTTGACATCTTTTTTATACTCTGATCTTGTATGATAGTAAGTTTTAAACTTTTAATATGTTCTTTGTTTTTGTTCTGTTTTTTTGTTCTCGTTTTCCTGTATGTGTGTTTTTAGGGGTAGGCTTTTATATAAGGAACTTCCCTCCTTTCTCCCTATCCCAAATGCTCTTATAAATTGCCATTGTATTTGTTATCACTTTCTTGTGTTTTTTTTAATTTTTTATATTTTAACTCCATTCTGTATTTGTATGTTTTAAATGTTTTTATGAAGAGTGTTGAATAAACTTTGAATTTGAATTGAATTTGAAATAATTGGTCAAGTCATCCCTAGAAAGGTATTGGAGAAACAATTGCAACAGTAAAGAGGGACAAACAAGCTAAGCTTGTCTCTACACCCAAGTATACCCAAGGAAGTATGGTCACTGACGGGTGATTGTCTCATCAAAAAGGAACCATGGGGGGGGGGGGGGTCAACGGGTACCGCTTAGGCATTGTTTGCTGGCTGTATATAGAGGGCGCACGTAGCTACAAATAGTACAGTCCCGATTTGAGAGATTATTTGTGTTACTTATATCAATTGTCAAACACAAAATGAATCGTGCTTTATATACCTTAACCTCGTGTTTTAGGTACATCAATGAGCATTTTAATCCCCAAGCAAATATCGAGGGTCCAAACTAAGGCCCCGGAAAAAAAAAACTCAATTTTGTTTTTGCCAAGTGCGACCCTTGCCTATATTTACTGCTCTACAAAACAAATCTGCCACAAACTTTAGAAATATGTGAGAAGGAGAGACGATACGGCACTCACTTGTATTATATTTCAAACAGAAGTAATTTTCACCTGTAAACTGTACTCATAAAAATAAACTTTAATTTTTCTAATCTTTGACAAGTGTCTCATTTGTATGAAATATTGCTTCAGACCACGATTATACGTCATTAAACAAAATTATAGCGACCTGTCAGTGTTACAAATAAAGTATCAAAATAAACTCATCTGACCGTAATTAAATACCTATTAAAAACCACTTAGCTTCCAGGGGCTCCACCCTCTGGACCCAACAGACTTACTAGGCCCCATGCCAATTTACGCTACGCTCTACCTAATTGTAAATACTTTGAGTCCCCCCCCCCCCCCCCCCCCACTTTGAAAAATGTTCCTCGGGGCCTGTCACTAACTAACCTGTATATTATATCATTTTCTTGACATTTGCAAGAAAGTTACAATTACTTTCTGATCCCCCCCCCCCCACTTCGTTTTTTGCTTTTCTTGTCATTTGATATTTTGGCTGTGAAATGAAAATAAATGTAAATGTGAGGACATATAGATAACATGAATCATTATTCTCAAAACCCACATTTTTAATCAGTTATAGAATACTGGAGGCGCGCACAAGTAGCTAATTCCATTCAATTGAATTGTATTTTATTAGTAATATTTTATTATATTTTGTTGCGTTTAATCTATTAAACTTGTTGAATAAGTATAGTGAGTTAGAAATACCACCCGTGCGCTTGGAAAAGGCCCGTATTAAGCGCCCTATAAATATAATGATAATTATGATTATTAGTTGTAGCCCTTAAAGTATTATTATTTATTATTATTATTATTATTATTATTATTAGTTGGACAAAGTAAATGCAATTCATACGATTTATGTTCAAACTGACCCTATACGGATATACCATTGTTACGTACAAGATAAATAACAAATATGAAACATAGAATTGGAAACCCTCCTCCTCATTTTTGTAAAATAACAAATCTTTGCAGCGCCCGTCCTTCATTTCATGCAAGATCGACTAACCCTCGATTGTTGTTGTTGTTGTTGTTGTTGAGATGAATGGCGTTCCATCATCATTGGATGATTTTCGCCAGGCAATGTGAGAGGGCGTAGTTACTGATGTTGGATCGACGATAGCCTAGTGGCGTTGTGTTTATGAAATTAACAATGTCAGTAAATTGTTAGTAGTTATTTTCTGTATTGTTATACAGCTTGTTATTTTAAAGAATTGATTAGGAAGGAAAGGATGAAGTGGTTGAATATTAGTTGCGATCAGTCCATTACGTTATGACGTTAGTTTTAAGCCTCTCTCCGTATAACGAAGCAATTTATATAATTTATATAATGAAGCAATTTATACCAAGGATACCACTGTCAGTCTGTCACTAATAGATAATATATAGCAAAACGTAATTAATACTTTTTTTTTTTATAGCTGACCATCACAGTTCGTTGTACCTTCCACTGCCTTTTAAAAAAGCTTCCACCTTTCCTATATATTCCTCGTTTCCTAGTAAATGACCTAGATTTTGATTTTTGGTCTATAGTGCTCTGTACATTCTCCTTCTTTGTCTTTCATATTTTGGGCATGATAATAAAAAGTGCTCAATTGTCTCTGTCGTCTGGCATTCTACACATAGTCCAGTGTCGTGTTTTCTAATTAGATATTTATAGTAATTCAAGTTAAATTTCCAAAGTCTGAATTGATGAATTAATCTTTCATCCTTCGGTTCTAACCTTTGATTTAAAAAAACATTATTTACATTTGTATTGATGCTATACTTTGCTTTGCTCAGGGACACGAGCTTTGCTTTTTTTCTACCGCCCTCTCACGTCTGCTAACCGAGAGGTGTCTGTTATTTGGATTTCCCCACGAGCTTGACCTATGAACGCGACCTCTTTTGGCATCTTTTGACCTTATGTGTGGCCAAGAATACTCGTAAAAGGTTCGTACAATATTTTTTCAATCACCTTGGTTGTTTCGCTATACATTGAATTAATATACATGTGTTTGATCACTCTTCTTTCAGGTAACCCCGTGAGCTGAGTAGCTTCCCTTGGCTTTCAGTTCCGGCCCGGTCCCGTAGACGCTAATTTGTGTTGTGTGTAGCAAGTTTATAGGGCGCTAATTTATTCAGAATCGTACCCATACTTTGACCCGTACCCGTAACTCCGGCGTGGAGGTACCTAGACAGCAATAACCATCTGATTTGGGTCATTTCTTTAATAAAACTGACATTTGTTGTCATTCCCCAATACAGATGGCAACCCAGAGATCTCGTACCGCGGGGGTAGCTATAGCCAACAATGGCAGCTTTTTGTGTCAAAAAATTTTCTCCCCGATTTTCTTTATTTAGATCTAATTTTCTGATTTCTAAATCAGATGTAAATTAGGTCGGTATGTCATTTGTCCTAATTACAGTTATCAAAATTTGATAACTTAATATTAAATGTATAATTTACGGACTTACTTATATGAATTATCCAATTTGTATTTCCGAACTGTGAAACGGTACGTTCATGCATTCGAAATATTACCCGGCGGCCGATATATTTCCGGGTCCACCTACCAAAACATAGCCAAATGGCCAATCAGAGCACTCGTTTCGTGGGAGTTCGTTGGTCAAGCTGGGCCGACTCGTACGTAGCTACGGTAGCTATTGGACGCTCGAAAAGAAAAAATGAATATTCATCAACTAAAACCAAGACGGATTATGTTGACGACGAGACTTTCTCGGATTAATCATTAATTTAGGATCTAAATGAGCAAGCTATCGTAAGTCAAATAAGCTATATATATGTTATTTTTAATTAGACTCTAAATTATTGTCATATTGCAGCATGTATGAGGATGTAAAGAGTGAAAATCTCGTTGCATATCTCATTCATCGCGGTCCGGTCGAACCGAACCATTTGTTCCGTACAGTGCCTCACAGAAAGAGGTCCCCAGACTTCAGTCTCTGTAATCGGAGGTCTAGTGGAGCCAGACGTAGTCTCAGTGGAACAACCGACGATTAGAGAGACTGAAGCTTTCGGTCTAGGAGGTACCCTACTAAAAAATACCAAAAATCCACTAAATCCTCAACAATTGCTCAAACAATGGTCATGATTTAAATGTTGTTATGTAATCTTAGTCTTACCTGTTTCGTGTCAATTTTCTTATCTTTTTTGAAGTATTTTCCCTAGAAAACCAAAGACTTAGCGGATCTATCATCTAGTTATAGATTTAGGTCTATACACATTCTCAGGATTTCAGGATTCATGGCAAACTGCTGCACAATACAGGTGCAAACCGCGTTATACGATGGAGTGTGGGCTCGTAAGCGTGCATGAAGTTAGCCCTGTACTACTGTAGGCCTATACACTTGTAATTGGCACCGATAGCCCTGCACGAAGAGTGATGTAAAATTGTCAACAAAACCTAAAAAGGATTCTTATAATCTATTCCTGCACACGATGAACCTTGCACTCCGGAGCTAGCTTCGGAGTTCACTAGTGGACTGGACTCTTATTTATTTTCATACAAAGCGCTTTGAAATACATTACAGAAATGCTGACCTCTCACAAGATTTGCAATGTTGGTTCTGCTGCAGTGCTCGAAGCAAGGGAAAAGCTGTTTTCGTGTTGCCGATTTGGATAATATCCATTAATTAAGTATACTAAGGTGCACGCACATACATGTAATTCATTGAATCTTGCAATTTTCCTGCATACACGCCGGAAGTAAATTGGCAACACAAAAAAGAGCTTTTTTTGTGTACATTGTAAACTCTCACGAGAGGTCAGTGTTTTTGTAACGTAAATCCCATGTTAGCTCATTATTATTAGGAAAGTGTGGGAAGTTATCAAAGTGCTATCACTCTAGTATCAAATGTTCACATTTTGAGTTGAATTCTGGACCAATTTCAAAGTGCTTTGTATGAGAAGGAACAAGAGTCTACTGGCGAACTCACATTTTAGCTCCATTAGTATTGTAAAAAGGTGAAGATGATCAGTGGAACATAATCCTGAACATATGTTCAGCTTTATTTTGAGGAAGAAGATTAAGAATACACTGAATTTCATAAAAGACATGATTTATTAAAGTTGGAAGATGACAAAAGCTTTTATTTTACATCAAGATAATTTTTATTGTGGGGGGGGGGGGGTAGGGGGGAGGAGGCAAAGCTTTCCCAAAGGACAGTTTGGTGGGGTTTCTTCCTCACTTTTACTGCTCTCCATGGATAAACAACAAAATAAAGCTGTATGAATGCAACTATCTTCTGCCTTGAACAAGAAGATGATAGAAACAGACCTCTGACCTAGACAACTACACAGTCAGATTCAAGGATTGAATTTTTGTTTCTTGTTTTCATTTCAGATGTCACGCTCGCCAAGGACCACTCGATACGAGCTCCGCTCAAGAAAGAATTCTCCTGATGGGAAGCCTCAAAATAAAAGGAAGCATCAGAGACCTTTCCAAGCAGTCTGTCAGAGAGTTCAGACACAGAAGATATTACTACTGATGAGAAAAAGACACAAGAAACCAAGTCTTGGGACATTGCAGCAGATGACAGTCAGCCAGAGAGTTCTGACTTCGAAGATATTGCTAGTGATGATGAAGAGACAAAAGAAATCAAGTCTTCGGACATCGAAGCTGATGAAACAGATGCTGGGATTTCCGGTGCTTCTGCTAGAAATGTCACTGTTACAGATAACAGTAAAGACAGTCGTACAGATAAATTAAAGGCTGAGATGAAATGTGACAGTAAGGAGATATATGAAAGGAGGAAGAATACAGGAAAACAGAGTATTCCTACTCCTACTTTACTTCAGATATTCATATTTCTTGCAATCGGTATTTCGTTGGTGGTGAAGTTTCGTTGTGGCACTGATGTGGTAAGTTTTCCCCCCACTTGCAACCAGAATGTTCAATCCAATGAGAGGCCAGTGGCATATCGTTTGGAAAACTTGACGACTGAATTAGAGCATGTAAAGGCCAAGTATCAAACCTTAGATGACACTTTCTGGGATGTGATTGTAGGATCATCGTGGGGTCACATACAAGGGAATGGAACAATCAAGCAACCAGTGGTCTTACTCCTCGTAGGACAACCCAAGTCATCTATCCTAGATGTAGTTGCAAAGGATGTGGCTAGATTGTACTCCAACGTGTTTACAATGAGAGATGACAGCATTATAGACATTGATGGTGGCTGGCAAGCCATGAAAGAAGCAGATCAAGCCAAGCTGGACATGGACAACGACCTCGAGAATGGCTTCAACAATGGAAGAAAAGTTGTCCTCCTTCGTCAGTTTGACAAGCTACCACCATGTTCTATCATGCTCTTCCACAGCTACTGCGACAATGAAAATGCTCCACACAAAGATGCTGTCATTATATTCACCGTAGAACTTGAGACGACAGTGTCTAGTATAGCCCAAAGTATAGAGGAACTGGTTCAAGAGCATCTGGGAAGCATTTGGGCACAATGCCCAGAAGAATTGCTGCAAGACAAAATCATGGCAATGCACAGCAGAGTGTCAAATAACATTGCATTTGTTAAGTAAAATGGACCATCATCTCTTTCTTTTGTTGACATTACTCTGTTTAATACTTGTGCTTGGTCTTCTGGAATTAAAGCAATCCAACTTTTGTAACAAGTTTAGTTAAACTACATGTGCACGTGAAAGCAGATAGATCAGAAAAGGGGTTGATGAAATGTTGGAAACTGAACAAACCTTAAGAACGGTATGAAATTATGAATGATAGCATGTCAAGATCAATTCTTAACCATGTGAATCTTAGCAATGAAATATTTAGAGAATGATCATTTGTATGAGAGAGTATACTGGAGAGTAACATTAGGTTTGTTATAATGATTTAAAAGTTCTTGTATCACATCCAAAAGGAATATTTACCTGTAACAGTTTCGATGTCTAGAGTTCAGATATGTCTACCTCAGACATGAATTGGCAGACTGAAGTAAGCCGCCACTTTTCCTATCACCAGTGATTGTCCTTTTGGATGTGATACAAAACTTTCAAATCATTGCAACCAACTATTGAGAGTTGTCCAACATAACATGACAGTGACATTACAAAATTGTCAGTTTTAAATTCCCAGATGTACATTTGTATATTATTTTTAAACATTTATATTTTTTATTTACCTGGGTGTGCAAACTGTCACTTGTGTGTTTCTCTGATTTTTTTTCTTCCCTTCAGAACAACTCGCTGTTCAGGTTGGATTTTTTTCTGTAACTTGAGAAAATACAGATCTTCTGCAATGAGGATTACCGGTATAGTTTAAAACGATTTCACATAATTTTAGTAAGCAATAGAAAGAGTGCATTAATGAAAGAGCGTAGAAATAATTATCAGGACTGCACCGTGTTTACTTGTCATTTACCCAGTAATATTACTTGTACATGGATGTACTTAAATTCATACCAAACTTTTAAAAATACTTTGAAGTCTTGAATGTAATGCAAATATACAACTGTTGTTCTTTTTTTAAACTTCCATTAGTTTGTATGTGTTTTACAAATTCAATAGACATACATGTGTAGTATGTGTGGCTTATTGTTTTCTGCTTTACTGTACCTTTAAAAATGAGGGTGCTCTTTTTAGGCAATCAATTTGTAATTGATTTCTTTCTTTTATATGTATTACCGGTAGTGTTCTTATGATCAGCTTAATCTGAAAAGTATGTACCTACAAACAATATTCCAATCTGAAATACATGTACATCTTTTGTTTTAAACTGATCAATTATTATGTTTGTCTAATATAGAGATGATGGCTTACTTTTAATGATGTCCACTTGAAACTTGCAAATGGAATCATCTACCAATATTCTGATATATCATTGATTTGTATAGAAGCCCACCAATGACGAATGGGAAATAAACATAAACGTACAATCCTTTGACTTTGTATGTTTTGAAGTTGGTTGCATGTCTAGAAGATGTAGAAGTAGTATTTTTACAATTACCTCACAATCTAAAAAAAAAAAGGAAATACATGTGCTATTTCAGATACTATACATCCATGTATTGGCAATTTTGATGAAATTTCATTTAATGAAATTGTATATAATTCTAGGTATCTTTTATAATTCAAGAACTTCAGAGTTCAGATGAACATTATTTTTTTCTCCACATTTTTCAAAGCCTGATCAAGTCTTACAAATGCATGACATGCAGTCTATAGTGCATCAGACGCTTTATGAAGATGAAGCAAAGAAGACACATTGAAACACTTCACTATTCACTATTAACAAAAAAAGGTTAAAATACACTGTACTTGTATTTTGTAAATAAGTTGTGTGTACTGTAAAAAAAAATTGTCAGTAGAACATTCATAGTACATACTGGTACACAACCCTTAGAAAATGATTTTGGCTTTTAAGTGAGATCACTCTATGCTCTTTAATCTGTTGCCATTTGAATGTCTCATACTATTTTTTTTTTTTTTGGGGGGGGGGGGGAGGTGGTTAAGGCAATGATGTGTAGTTTTTAGTTTGTTAATGGTCCCCTTTACAAATGAAACAACCCTTGTTGAAAACTTGAAATACAGAAAATAATCTGATGAAGTGCTTCTGATATAGTAGAGCCATCAAATATGAAATATATGAAATATAATTTGCTGAAAAATATAATACTCCATCATGTTGTTGTACACCAATAATCTTTCTCATATGCCTTTATTTTGAACAATCCCTTAAAAGATTCACTACCAGTACATCCTATCTCGTAGTCTTCACATTTTCGAAATTTTACCCCAATTGGAAATTGTACTTACAGTATCATCATTTTGAAAATGCTCAATTGGAATAGGGTTGTCTGTAAGATAAACTACATTTATATGGGTCGCCCAGAGACTGTAAAATTCATCATTCCTCATAAATAGTGTCATACATGTACCGGTATATCTCACGATACAGAGAAAGAGGAGGGAGGAGAGAAAGGTGAAGAGAGGGGAAGAGAAAGAGAGAGAAAGAGGAGGAGGGGGTGAGAATCTTTACAATGTAGAGAGAGAAAAAACAGTAAGAAGGTGGGGGAACAGAAAAGGGAGGAGTAGAGAGAGAGAGGGGAAAGGAGGAGAGAGAGGGAGGAGGGGGTGAGATACATACGTACAAAACATTTCTCTCTGTGTATGGAACAGAGGGGGGGGGGGGGGGAGATGAAAGGGGAGAGATACATGTACAATATAGAGAGGGGGCGAGGGGGATTACGAGATGCACACGCACACACATGGGAGTGAGGTGGGGTAAGTATACGTACTGTACATGTACATAAAATGAATGAAAAGAAACGAAGGCAACATAAACATCATACAAGGTCTTAGTCATTTAGATGGATGAGACTACCTACTTTGGTAGTCTAGTTATAATTACATTATTCTCTGTTACACTCTGGTAGCCTTTCCTAATAATACCAGCATTTGTGTTCACACACATTCCCATGTGCCATTTACCAGAATTAGCTACTCCAAATTAACAAAACACACATATGGACCTTCCTCTATTGAACTTTAAACAGTTGATACAGAGGTTGATTTAATGTTAAATACTTCAACTCGTGCACCTGACACCGTTCAATGTGTATTAAAGCTAATTTTAAAAGAAGGAAAATATAAGCTTAATTGAAACATATTTAATATGATGGATTTCAGATAACATCATCGATTAAAATGTAAAGAAAGCATAAAGCGGCCATAACCCCAAGTCATAATTTTGTGAAAAATTAAAATTTTAGTTATTTTATGTGATGGCATACATGTAGCTGTCCACCACTTTATCGCAAAGCTTACCAACTCAAAAAATTTGAATACCGGTAGCCCATATCTATAGTGATTCATAACTTCCTCATTTCTTTGTCCAATTTCATTCAAACTTTCACCAGTCTGCTTTGCTCCAAATTAGTTTATCAAGGTAGGAAAGAGAATAGAATTTTCAGCCAATCACAATTATGGCTATAATTTAGAAAAAGTTGTAATTAGATCAATCTACAGTATATATATATTGCAGCACCTATATAAATATATTCTACTGGCTGTGATGAAACAAAATTCTGAACAGTGCTACTTTACAGATACACAATGACAAAAACTATTTGAAAGGTCCTGAAAAAAGTGCGTCTTCAACATAACTTTGGAGACAGCAACAGATGGGGCTTTTATGTTATGATAGTATTAAAAGCTACTAGGCCTACTACTAAAATAATATTAAGAAAATAATAATAATATGAATTATGATAATATTGATCATAATATTGATAATAATAAAACTAATGACAATTATGATGATTGTAATGATACAAATATCAATAATTATAATAATAACCATTAACATCACAATCACCATAATCTTTTTTTAAAATCCAGGGTAGACTCATCAGAATGCAGTACCATCCATGTATTTATGGAAAAAATATGCACAAAGCAAAGAACTACCCGAGGCAAATTACCATTATGAGTTTTTGACACATAAAATTATTATCTTGTTGCCCAAAAATCCAATAGTTTTTTACTCTATTTTCCAATGAGTTAACTTCCATTTAACTATCAAAATCTTGTATACCTCAAGTACTACAAGTACAAATAATCATATTTTGAATGGAAATATGGGTTAACTTTATTATAATAAAAATATGTAATACACAAAAATATACTCAGACCTACTTCAATATGAAAGAAAATTATGAAATTTACCAACTTTAAAAATAAAGTATATTGAAGAGTGTAGTGCCCTGTGTGCAATATTGTCAGTGAAAAAAATACACTGGGGCTCGGGGCGAATTAGCCCCTGAAATGCCCAAAATAGCCCCCGAAAATCAGAAAAGAGCCCCTGTAAATTTGCATAGAGTTCAATTCAATACAAATTTTTAGAATGTTATATTCATGCAGGTAAGCTTGAAAAGTAGCCCCCAAAAAATAAATATTAATTTTTTCCCTGAATATTGTGTATGTACATCATACAGTGTACATCAACATACTGAAAAAAAGTTCTGTGAATCAAAGTAATATACTCCTCGATGAAATAAGAATCTTGACTAATTTTTATTTTCAACCAACAGATATTAGAGATTACAACTTGATATGATGAAATACATTCTCATATTCCTAGACTAGTATTAGTAGGCCTATGAGAAGTAGATCCTATTTTATACTCCATTGTTATCATTACAATCACTGCTCAGCAAATGAACTTATCAGTTGTCAACTTGACATAAAACCAAAACAGTCACATTTGATGTGATGTCTATCTAACTCTGAAGCACTTCTCACATAGTTCTTAATTGAAAGCTATGTAGATACAATCTACAAAAATGTTCAAGCTGAAAATTGAACATTACATAGGGTCTATTCAACTTTCAAAACACTAGATCTAGATTATACCCTCGCCTTGTTCGATTCCCTTGCAAAAAAAGGTCATGCCAAATCATAACACATTTCCAGCGCCCCACTTTTCAAACACTATTTGTTTAAAATGTTCCTATTATGACAGTGAAATGCCTTGAACTGATGAATAAACGAAATATAACTAGCTGAATGAAGAGAAACATGGGAAGTAATGAAAAACAAGCTAAGTAGATGATTCTCCTCACTCCCATCTCATCCACATCCACGAGCTCCGAGAGCGCCACACACATCATCCACTACTTGCCAGCAGCAGCATACACATCAATACACACTCAACTACACATGTTCACTATGCACTGTCGCTGTCTCTCACTCTCTCCACACGTCTTTCTTTTTCTTTGTTTATGTCTTATCACATATTTCCGTAAAATAACGTTGAATTAATGATTGAAAGACTTACCAATCGAAACAAAATGCCGAAAAGAAATCGTAAGGGAAGTATCGGATACAAAGGACCACGTAATTCGAAGAAATATACGTTTTTCTTTCGTCAATTTACTGTCAAAAGGTCCTGACCCAGCAGCTGGATAAGGGCTTGGCACGTACAAAAAACACATAGACGTACGCATTTCTAATGTATTATCATAAGATGAGAGCGAATGAGAGAGCAACTCTATGAGACGTACGCGCGGACGCATTTCTAGCAGACGACAAAAGCAAATTACTATTTGTACAAAATATAGTAATATTTAATAACACCCAAATTCATTATAGTTTTTACAATTTAAATTTAATAATTAGTTTCAATATATTATTTTTTAATTATTACATGAATTTTGAAATAATTATTACATAAAAAGATACTACGAGCTTTAAAAGCGTCACCGATTGCTCAAATTGAGAGGTAAACTTTTGAACGTACGCGTACGCGTTTCTTACGACCGGAAATAAAGAATCAGCAAAAGTCCAGCGGAAAAGAGACGCAGTATTCTGTGAGTATCACTTTTGTTATTGTTATTTTACACTGTATTCATGGTTGGTATTGAACTTATATTGTTGAGTACCTTTTCGTATCATAAATGTTATAAATGTGTGCGCCATATTTCTTATCGGGTCCATTTAGTATCTGCTAATGTGAATATTAGCCTTAGCTCAGTCCCATAAAATGTATTTTGCGTTAGTTATACGTCTTATAAATAGGGTCTCGGAACTTCGCACACAAGTACACGTCATCCCAGTTAAAACTAGTGGTCACAAGCAACATCCTATTGCTGATCTCCGACAAAACTGAAGGGAGAACAAGAAGAAGAAAAAGAAGATATGTTTATCGACAACTAGGCACCCGCAATGTATATAGGGTCTAAGGAATATGTATAGATCTTCGGCATCCATAAAATAAATGGTTGAAAACAAAATAAACAACATGTTGTGAATTAACTTGAAATAGGAAACCCTTTATTTGTGGGTCAAATTATCTCAGAGATTTTAGCACTCGTCCCCTAGCGCTGTGACCCAAAAATGCACACAATGAATATGTAGACTAGCAACATTTTCAGATTTTGCCAGGGATGATGATAGATTTCAATTTTTTTTTTTTTTTTTGGGGGGGGGGGGGATTTTTTCCAAAATCAATGAATTTAACTGATTTTATTTACTGCTATTTAATAGTTAAGGTGTTATTTATTGTCGCTGAAGTGACAATTGAAGTGAATTCTGTTGAGTTTTGTACACTAGTGTTTGAGAATCGATAGAGGGTTTTTTGTTTATTTGATGGCAAGAAGAAATTTTCCTTAAAGTGACATAACATTCTGCAAGATAATTGTGGTCACTAGACTCTCTACAAGAGAGAAGAAGAAGAGTACTTTGTACTTTTGTACGTTGTACTATAGCAAAGCCATTAAGGTCTGATATTGATATTCATAGCATGACACATCATTTCCTCAATCTTCATCATTGTTTTATAATATCTTTTCATGTTGATTACAGAGTAAAAGTACAATGCTTTCTCATAAATGTATCCATTGTGTAATCCTTATCAATTTTCATGGTTTGCACAAGTAAAACCATGAGATATTGATATTATATTACATCTAAGTACATTATTGCAAATTGAGATATATATATGTAAACTTCTTTTTCTGGTTAACTTTAGTACTCTCATAGTTGTTATAATTATGTGTTGTTGTTTTTTTATTATCCCTGCAGCAATTCCCCTGTACAAGAGCAAGCGAAATCATGGCACGTCTTATCATAGTACTAGTACTGATACTGTGCATAGGGGTGAATATTATTCAAACAAAGAATGCACTAAATGAGGAAGACACACATAAGATTGAAGATATCCTCCCTCATTATGCAGGAGCTGATCATCTGGATTCTTTTGATCAAACACTTTTTCTTGGAGGACAGGTAAGTGATTGATTGTTTACTCTATATAAGAATAAATGATATTCATGCACTATTCAGAAATATTCCGCTAAGAAGATGCTGCCCACTATCCAATCACATTTGCTCATGTTATGAAGATATGAATACTGGATACATTTATATTGAAACATGGCAAAAAAAATTCTCTCAAAACTTTCAATATTTAGATGTTAAATAAGTGGCTCATCCATCAAAGGAACAGTTTGACTCCTTGTTGTACATTGTTTTGAAACTGTTCTTTTATAGAAAGCTAGAAAAATATACCATGTACGTTTTAAAATTCATATACATGTATGTATGGATCAAGCATTCTGAAAATGTTGATGTGTATTGTGATTATTTATCACATAGTTGAATAACAATATTAGTTATCTGTGTTTTTGTGTTTTTATTCTTCTACAGTATCAACAAAATTAAGAGCTCAAATTTCATATTGTATTTGTAAAGTGTAGAATTTTCTCTAGAATATTGGTGTGAATTTGGAAGATACCTAGGTCTTCTTCTTCTTTGCTTGGCTTCCTCCAGTTTGGAGAACTGCAGTTGGTGCAGGTGTTGGTAGTACACATATAAAAAGGATAGGTAGGTTTAAAGGTGGCATCACATATATGTAGTAGAACGTTTTTACATGGAGGCCAAGTATGAAACTGAGAGAGAGATTGTCAAAGAGTGAGAGGTGTGAGAGCAGGAGCCAAATAGCGATAGCTTTGTGAAGCATTCTCCCTTCGTTTTCGAGTTGGAATAATGGCTCTCCCATCGTCTTGGCCAGTGAGCTATGAAGTTGTCTCCTAGGTATACATGTATATGTATGGAGAAGAAACCAATAATGCCACTTAGAAACCTGTGATTTACATGAGTAAAATCATTTTGAAATTTGACCCCACAGACAAGAGCAAAGATATTCAGAGGTCTCTCAGATGAGAAGAGAAAGGAAGTATTCTCAGATGTTTATAAACTAGTCGATACCAATGGAGATGGACAAATCAGTAAAGGTTAGTCTAATTAGATGTAGAGATGCTGTGGTCTAGTAGTAACATATCTGGATTGGGACTACCAAAAAGGTATACAGGTTAGAATCCCTGCCACAGCACTAGCATCAAAGCCAGGAATATAACCATGGAGCGCCAGGAGTGTCGAGTCTGACAGATATGAGTGCTATACAAGAACTTACTATTATCAGAATTAATATTAGTATTAGTATTATTATTGTATTGTTATCGAATTATTGTTACTATTATTGTTACTATTATGTGACCTTCCTGATTCTAATTTCACTAAAAACAGATGAAGATTGTAGTAACAATTTTATAAAAATGAGATACTGTAAGAATAGTTAACCCACTTGTCATCAGTGACAAATGACAGTTTTGGTTATAAGCTAATGAACTCCTTGCTTCTGATTGGTTATCAGCAGATTTGTCACTTATTTTTGTCATTTGTCATTACCTTGAATATACCTTGAAGTCCACACCTCGCCATCGTGGTGATGAAGATCCCGTAGATAGTGTGGTGTGGCAGGGTTAAGGGGGTCCCACGGGACCCATTTAAAAACCCAGGTTGGATAGTTGGCTTTTGAAGCTGAGGAGTGTGGGAGCATCAATTCCAGTTTGTGGCAGCTTGTTCCATTTGCTTACAACTCTCTGGCTATAGAAATTTTTCCTGATGTCAAGGCGACTTCTTGTTTTGGCTAGCTTCATGGAATGGCCTCTTGTTCTTTCATAGTTAGCAAACTGAAAATAATTCTTGGGGTTGGATTTGTCAATTTGCGTCATTATCCTGTAGGTTTGCATTGTAAAAAGGCTTTGTGAAACCGGTTCCAGGTGGTTCTTCTATTAAGCCTATGGGGATCAACGAATTCATCAGTCATTGGGTTAATAAACTTTTATTTTGTCTCGGCTTATATGCAAGTTTATTGCTACAGAATAAAGCACAATTTTTATGCCTCCGTTACGAAGTAGCCGGAGGCATTATGTTTTCGGGTTGTCCGTCCGTCCGTACGTACGTCCCGTTCTCGTGATCGCGTTATCTGAAGAACTGGTTGATGGATTCCTGCCAAACTTTGGTCGTGTATGTATCTTGTAGAGCCGATGAACTGATTAGATTTTGGGGTCACGAGGTCAAAGGTCACAGGGCTCATTATGTATGCAAAACGAGCTCGTGATCGCGTTATCTGAAGAACCGATTGATGGATTGCTGCCAAACTTAGGTCATGTATGTTACTTGCAAAGCCGAAAAACTGATTAGATTTTGAGGTCACGAGGTCAAAGGTCAAAGGCCACAGGGCTCATTATGTATGCAAAACGAGCTTGTGATCGCGTTATCTGAAGAACCGATTGATGGATTGCTGCCAAACTTAGGTCATGTATGTTACTTGCAGAGCCGATGAACTGATTAGATGTAGGGGTCACAAGGTCAAAGGTCAAAGGCCACAGGGCACATTATGTATGCAAAAACAGCTTGTGATCGCGTTATCTCAAGAACCGATTGATGGATTCCTGCCAACTTAGGTCATGTATGTTTCTTGCAGAGCCAATGAACTGAGTAGATTCTTGGTTTATAAGGTCAAAGGTCATGGGCTCATTGTGTATGCAAAAATAGCTTGTAATCACAATATTCTGAGAACCTGTTAATGGATTACAATTGAACTTGAATTCGAAAAATTTCTTCTGTTTTGGTTTGTAAAATTGCTCTATGACGGAGGCATCATTTTCGACTGCGCGCAGTCGAAGTTCCATCTAGTTTTATTTGAACTCCATTACGAGTTAAAATTAGAAACAAAAACAAAAATGTTGAAATAACATGATAACATGTATTAAAAAGAGAATGAATATAGATATAAGAAGCTGTCACTTTATTCTTGGTTCCTATCTCCTTTCCTTACTAGATGAGTTGACTGAGTGGATGTTCCAAGCTTTATTGACGGTAGATAAAGAAGATGCAGTGAATTCCATGGATCCCATTGATGAGAATAAAGATAAGATGGTGTCTTGGTTTGAGTATCATGATCATGTCTATGGTTATGCAATGGGAGAGGAGATGGAAGAAAACCAGGCAGAGTATACAAAGGTGTGTCTTGAACAAAAGCCAATTTGTACATTGGAAAATATGACTTAAAGTGGGACTGCACTACTTGTAGCTACTTGCGCCCTCTATATAGCAAACAATGCCTAAGCGGTACCCGTTGATCCCTCATGGTCCCCTTTTTCTTATGTTAATTGAGAGCTGATTTGATGAGATACCTGCAGATAGGCTTTAATTTGATGCATTACTGATTTACTGATACAGTCAAACCTGCTTTAGCGACCGCCTGTCCACAAAGACCACATTTGTTTTGTTTCCCTTGAAAATGGATTTCTCGTTGAAATGTGTACTGAAGGAACCTGTCTACAAAGACCACTTTTTGTGTTTCCCTTGGGCGGTTGCTATAGACAGGTTTGACTGTACTATCAATGTTTTCTAAATGCAGAGGATAATATAATGTCACCTTTCCATAATTCTATGATATATGTTCTGCCAAAAAAGCTTTGAATTTAATTTATAACAGTAGTTTAAGTTGGAAATTATTACTAATATACCCTTAGTACAACACTAAACCTAACCCTAAACCCAAAGCCTAAACCTAACTCCAAAAGGCCCAAAATCCCACATCATACACTTTCAGTAAAATAAGCCTTTGCTAGATGTTGCTGAAGCATATGTCAGATAACCATGCTATATACTAGTAAATATCACTAGACACTATGAGATTAATGTACTTTACTTCTTTTTTAGTGTAAAAACAAAAGATAATTTAAGACATCGGTATGAAGCTGGCTGGAGAGAGTGGTATACACTATTGGGTATAAATTATTAAGTAAAATATACATGTAATTCATATAAAATGGACAGTTCCTGAAAATGTTGATTATGAAAATACTGCAGCAAAGTACTTCCAAAATGAGGAGAGAAGCATCAAATCACTTGATATATTCTGTGAATGGCAACATAAATCCTGGTATCGGAATTGAATAATATTTTGTCTTTATTTTGCTACAGCATATCAAGCGATCTAAGAGATCATTTGATCTAGCAGACAGTGATGGAGATGGGTTCCTGACTCCTAATGAGTTTCACATGTTTCACAATCCAAGACTCTACAAACAAATGGAGGTAAGATGGAACTAATATCCCTTTACAGGACAGGCTTAATTGGTCACTTTTTATTCTTAAAATTGGCAGCAATTATCTTCTTTTTTTTTTGCTACATTGTTCTAATAAAATGCCATGTCTCTGAAAACAATTCGCAAACAAAGTGGTAAAAGGCTATAACTGCAAATTTTGTTTAAAAAACAGTGATAATGACCTTTTCAATTATTAACCCTTTAATACTGTGCCGTGTAGTTTTGCTTGTTTCAAGATTTTACCAAGACATGAACAATGCTTTCTGTTTAAACACCTGCACTTCTTTAATCATGACTTACATGCAAGATTGCTGCGTTCAAAAGTTGTAGGAAATGTAATACTCTTTCACAGGATAACTAAAATTCTTGTATTACTTCGTTTCAAGCATGAACATTATTGAGAAAAAAGTATGAGTTCCTGTTCCTCATTTGTAGAGCATTGTTCAATGTTATACTGAGATAAGATCCTGAACAAAATTCTAAATTTTCTCCAGTTGTTCTCCTCTTGTTTGTTAGCATATCATAATAATTAGTTATTTAGAATTCTTGATTCATGCTTAAAGACTGATTTATATTGATCACCATATACAAAGTTCTTAGTGGAGTAACGTGTGATTGAAATGATCTGAAACGACATCAGCACCGCAAGAAATAAAACTTACACGTACCATTTTTCTTTTTCTGTCATTTTGCGCATAGAAAGTGGTCATTCTGGATTCACTGGAAGATTTTGATACAAATAAAGATGGCGGCATTGAAGTTGTTGAGTTCATTGGAGACTTTTTACTGAAAGATGGTAAGATTTTGTTTTTGTGGATTATTTTAAATTTTTGTATACATGTTTAGGTACCGGTATTGGTTTTTAAAGGCATACAAATGCACAAATGTATATATTTATATATTTGAATACCAATTTTCTTTCAAGAAGACTAACATTTGTAGTATGAGTTTCTACCAATCTTCCTTGGAACCCTGCTTTGAAAGGAGCAAAGAAAATATAAGCTACAAGCCCCCCCCCCCCCCCCCCCACACACACACACACACACACTCACACAGTAAGAAGGAAGGAAAGAAGGAGTATGTTCAGGAAGTAGTCCTTACCTTATTTAACCTTACAACATCATGTTTAAAGATAAAGATCAGTTCTGGTCATGCGATTGCATTGTGAAAGAAACGTTGTGGAATCAATCAAAAAAGGTTGATCATCTAGCCTGTAAGTATTGGTGTGTACTGCAAGGTTCTGGAATCATCAAAATGATAAGAAATTTGGCCCAGTCTTGGTAAAGTTACAAGCACTGTACACAGAAAGATGTATATAGGACTACGCACATGTGCGCGACACATGCGTTTTATCTATCACATCCCAATAGATAAACTAATTTACCAAATATATCAATTAGTAGGCGGTTTCCCAGGAAAATTTTATCATCATGTATTAGTCAAAACATATTCTTTCACATGATTGGTAATAAGAGCTTCCATTTCATTTTTTTGAAATTGGGGCGTTTCCAATACTGGCCTTTACCTTTAAAGCTTATCAACACTAGTGTGGCTATATAGGAGGGATTAGACCACACAGCGAGGTCACTGACAGGTGGCTATCTCATCAACTCAGCTGTCAAATAACATAAGAAATAGAGGATCATGGGGGACCAACAGGGACCGATTGGGGAAGTTTTCTATATAGAGGGAGCAAGTAGGACAGTGGGGCTTTAATATTTGCTTGCTGTAGCAAAGTGTAGCAAGCTCAAACATACTGTGGAGCAAGCTACATGTAGGTCACAACAAGGACAAGTCACCCATAAAAGAAAATAAAAAGCATGCTATATTATAGCTGGCATCGTTATAATGACATTCCTTTGCTGAAGAAACAGGGAGGACACTAAAAGAAAGACTGAAAGAATTTAAAAGAGCTTTACATTGAATAATGTGTTCATGTACCATTTAGCAGTATCCTTAATACACACGACATTGAATACTCATATTATTATTTTTGAAACACTTCTGGCCAAGAAAGCTAGGTGAAAGAATCCAATAACATTAAAAGGATTAATCTCGGGCCTGAATAGGTATTTTGGCTACCAGTATACTGTTGTCTATCCTCGCTCCAGTGATCTCGAGGCAGCAGACAACAAGAAACTGTGTGAATTAGGATCATTTGGCTTGACTGAGAAAGCCTACTGTTGTGGATGAAAAGTCACCTGCTACTAAATCTAATATTGGTAGAAGCTGAAAGTACATAATATGAGACCTTATTATGATATATGAGACCATATTTAATTTCTTCTGATGATGAAGTACAATCTACTATTGGGTGATGTCATTATATTTAGCAGATTTGAGATGGTGTATGTACTATGTACAATACCCTTTAGTAGTTCCTTTTGGGCTAATACAATGTGTATTAGCTATTAAAAACAGGAAATGACACAATGGAATATGATCTTTACTTTAAAGGAGAAGGTTGAGTTCTGGTAAAGATGAAATGGTATTTGTAAGCTTTCTTACTCTTTGTACGTTGGTGTGGAAGAGTACCGGTATATAATAGAAGTGTTTCCTGCTCTTGACATGCCCTCATGTTTGAAATAATATGAAAAATAGTTGAAAAGTCTGGACCTAACTTTCATTTGCAGTCCTATATCGCCATTTCTGAGTGCTGTGCATGTGATTTTTAGGCAAGATCGAATCGATTCTTTTCATTTGATCATACCTCAAAGTACACATTAATTCTTTTGTTCTACATAATCCTAATATAATAATTATTGTTTCCAGGCAGTTGTTTTTTCATATGTAAAATGTAATGGCATGATTATTACTGACCTTTATATTATCTAGATGAGGAAGAACTACCAGAGTGGGTGATAGAGGAGAAGAGATTGTTTGAGACAGAGCACGATCTAGACGGGAACGGGAAGCTGGAAGGATCAGAAATCTTTGAGTTAGAATCCCAGGAGAAATCATTCCGAGAGCAGGCTGAAAGGGAGGTGAGTTTATCATTCATCTTATCTTCAAAGATGTTCACGCTTGGGTATATAGAGGGCAGCCGGCGGACACCGCCATAATCTCCCGAAGGAAACTCAGTGTGTGTATCGGAGCGATTACGGAGTATGGCGCGTCATACCATAATAATCATACATATACGTACAGTCATAGGAAGTCTGCATAGACATTGCAGTGTACGTACAGTGCATACAGAGTGAAATATCATGTACGCAAACGTTGCATGCTCGCTAAACGTGATCTAACAACGCCCGGACATTGACAATACTATAATCTCTGAATTCCCATCAAATATCAAATAAAACTTGCAAGATTAAATTGCAAATAAATATAGTTTACAGAACTATAATCATGTGCATTTTATGCTTCAGAACACTCACCCATAATCCATTATACTTGTATTATTATCTTGTTATAACATAAATGATATCCAATATAACTTTTCGCAAAAGAGATCATTTGATAAATATTCCTGGTTTGAGTAATTGTCTTTGAAAATATAGGCCAGTATGTTTTATATAGTCTTCAGGGTCAATAGTGAATTACTAATACTAGTATTTTCTTTCTTTTTTGATTTGTTTTCATTCTGCTAGGTTGACCATCTGATTGTAATGGCTGACACTGACAAAGATGATCTGATCAGTTTAGATGAAGCCCTCCAGAGTGAAGCCCTATTCATGGGCAGAGATCATGCTACTCATTTTCATCAAAACCCAAACATCGTAGTCAACAAAAATATTGAACTATAACGTCTGATGTCAATGAAACTGGTCTTGTTCCTAGATAGGCGAGTCTAACCTATCTTGTCCCTGATGTTACTCACCAAATATGGGATTTTTTTGTATTCAGGGCCCCGTCTTATAAAGAGTTGCATATCAGTCGTAAATAATACCCCTTTCAAACTGGCCTAATTTTCACAGGACGCATCCGGACGCATCCAATAAAACGGCCACTATGAATGGTACCGAGTAGAAAAAGCCAATAGAATAGCAGATGAAAAGAAGAGAAATGGGTGATTAAATTCTCTTTCTATCGGTGTGACACTGATGAAACAGCCACTGTGAATGCGTTCAGGACAAAACACCGATTAAAAGGCCGATGAAAATGATCAAAGGTCGCAGTGTACACGCGCTTTATCGTAACCAACTGTGTTTGTTGACTTTTTGTTGAACATGCTGCGTGCTTGCCAAATAGAGCGCGGGCTTAATAATTGCGCCACAGCGAGTGAATTTTACCCGCAGTATGAAAAGGACAGCAGGGAAAGCGGCGGTTTCACCTTTGTTTACCTAAGGAAAATTCAATCAGTATTTTCATCGGTGTAACTCCGATAGAAGCACTATGAAAGGGGTATTAGTTGTGATTAATATCAATTCTTGATAAGACATGGCCCTTGTTGTTGTATTACCAGATTACAGCTTATATCAGACCTAACATGAATTGAATCAACACCTGTATTATCAATTTATGTTTGTGACTCCTAATACTTGGACAAAATGGGACACCTATGACAAAATAGTTTAGACTTACTTAGATCATTTTATTTTTCTAATTGTCAAATCTCTCAGATCTTCATAATGGGTGTTTATTAATGTTAAGGTCACATTATCATATGTGGCCCCCTTTTCTATGGCTGATACTCTGTTTTATATATGTATAATTTGGTTTATTGAATTGTTAAATTATTCTTTATTAGTGACAAAGCAAATCGTGAAAGACTTCAATGGTAAACAGCTGTGTTTGAGATCAATGATAGGAGAAATGATTCTCATTCATAGAATATCATACTCAAAACATTCAAATTTTCCCAATCTTTTAAAGATGGAAAATTCCTTTAACCCAATCTTCTATTTGAGCTCTAGAATTGTTTGGTTTGCTATGCTCATCTGTATGGCAAGTATATTAAGCTGGTGTTACATTGAGTGTGATTTCAATCACTCAAATGTCTTTCAAATGTTTATAACTACCAGTAAATCTTTTATAATTCATTGAAATGAAGAAAGGCTTTTTGTCGATTGTAATCAGAGCTTTGTGGAAAATGTGGTCTGTAAGGTGGCCATATTGCTTCTATATTTCTTTACATTTTGTTTAGTAAATGCAAGTGCTGGTACATGTATAATGGTATAAGGAAACCAGATAATTCTTAAAGAACTTATGCCATGTGCCAACACTGAGTAATTGGTTTAAATCTAATGCAGTGTAAAGACTATTTTTATTGTATTTTGGTAAATAATCTTCAGTCTACAATTTGTATGTAAATTTTGGACACTGTGCCTTATAACACAGGAAATGTCTAACCCAAACGTCTTCTCTTAAAATCTTCTCTTTCACATTACTAGACCATCTTTTCAACTAAAATCCTAATTTTGATTGACATTGGGCATGCTATTACATTAAAGGGAAAGTCCACCCCCAAAATAAGTGTGTTTCGATAGAGGCAGAATAATAAGAAAATCAGGTGAGTGAAAGTTTGAGCAAATTCTGAATGAAAATAAGAAAGTTATGAATTATTGAAGTTGTGATCAATCAAATACAAATTGGCAACTCTGTGACTTATTATACGAGCTCTCCTTCATTTGCTTTGTGCATAATATTTCATAAAATCATGTTTTCTTCGTTATTGATGACGGAATATATATTTGTTCCTTGCAGGGAATAGAAACATATTTGCAATTATTATATTTAGGGTGCATGTATGGTTGAAATTTTTCTTGAGGGAAAAAGAAAATTTTAGATTTTTTTAGTACTGAGCAAATGGAAGTTGAGCTCGCATGATACGTCATAGAGTTGCCAATTTGTGTTTGATTGATCACAACTTCAAAATCCTAACTTCCTTATTTTTAATCGGAATTTGCTCAAACTTTCACTGACTTGTTTCTCTCATTTTTCTACTCCTATTAAAACTAACTTAATTTCAGGGTGGACTTTCCCTTTAATGATTTTCTTAGAAAACTATTATATATCTTTATGTTTGATAACTTTTAACTCACCCAGCATAAAATCTTATTTGAAAATTACATATTAGTAGTAAGGATAGTTTTTGCAAGTTTGTGATTGATTGGAGGACCTGCAATCCATTTGGATTAATTGTAAATCTTCAGAAGAGTGCCCTAGCTCATCTTCAAAAAACCCTCAAATTGATAACACCATTCTTATTTATGCAAAATAACAAAATTATATTTCATTTATTTCAAAACCTTTGATATACATATGAACACAATGATATGTAAAGGGTAAAATGTACCAACTAGTGTTTGAAATTGCTTAATTGCAACTCTTCAAAAGATGGCTCTGATCTTAAAAAATCCTCAAATTTATAACATCATTCTTATCTATGCAAAATGACCAAATAGTAGTTAATTCATGTCAAAACCTTTGATCTACACATGTATGTATAAGGTTGTATTATATTACTTCCTTGCTTCTTTTATCTTGCCAAATAAGATTTTTTTTGTTGGTGTCTTTCTTCAAATCTTGTTTCCATGTTATGCTATACTAAAACTAAAGAGAATCATTTGTATTCAGACTGATTTTTGTCTATATGATAAATCTCTTTAAGTGCCTAGTTTGTATGCAACAGACTGGTATACTTTTATACAAAATAAATTCAATCCATTTACTTATATTGTACTTACACTTTATGACATTGTGTGGAGAGGAAGATTGTTAGCTGTATGTGTAAATTGCCAAGTTCATTCATGTATTTTCACCCAATTATGTTACATCTCATGCATGTACAGTTTTGGTAGCAAAAATGATATTGGAATGAATGTGTGAAATATAGTTTCCTGTTGTTTTCTGTGTATCGAATGATACAAGTGCAAAAATACTTTAAATTCCGTCCATGATTTCCAGTGAATTAGTAGCGTAATATACCTGAAGAGAACACTATATCACAGCCAGGCACTTTCATACACTAGGACACTGCCATCTCAATGGCTTCCTGCACACATATGCTTGAAGATATCATGTGTGGCAAACACACAAGGCACATGTGTGTTGGGCACAGTGACACTGTTTGAATTTATGTACCGGTATTCGGTCAGTCATGTGAATGATTTTTTACCGCTTTTTATATTTCACTTATGGAGGTAGAAACTACAAATCAGCTTCATATTGCTATTATTGTCCTATTTATGATTTAAAGTTAAAAAAATATGACCCCAAAAATAAATGGTTAGGGCGTACCATGTAGAGGTATTGTGGTCTAGTGAATAAGTCTCCCGACTGCAGGTAAGGTACGGGGTTCAAATCCCAGCCCCACACTTGCGTCCTATAGCAAGATGTAAATCTACATTTGCCACTCTCCACCCAGGCGTTAAATGGATACCTGGTAGGATGCGAAAGCTAATGTAGTTTGCTAAGCAATGGGAGCGTTTGTAAAATGACGCCTGGCTGGAATGCTCCCCAGGGAGCGTAGAATGTGCATACATTGTGTGTGTGCAACCCTGAATCCGACGACTGGGGAAATGATCGTTGATGTATTAAGCGCCATATAAAAGCAGAATATTATTATTATTATACACCTGGATGTGGCCTTTATGTAATTCAGGTTAATACATGCCTACCCTATGTATTACCCTGATGTACATGTACAGGTATGTAGCGTGTCACTAGTTTCATTCTTTCCCATCATGTATCGGTCCTTGTGTAGACTTTTTATCTTTGATATTTGCTGGTTTGCTAACAGAATGGAAATGGGTGTTTACAATAAAAATTGGTGCTAATTTGTCATCTCATTCATTCCAATTTTGTGTGTTATATTAACTGTTTCCATTTAATTTTGTTAAAGCTGTAAAATACACATGTTTGTTTTTCATCATAAAAACTCCATTAGATGGTTGGGTATTATTCAAAATAATCTAAATAATCAGTAATTCAATCAGACACTTGCATGTGTATGAAACTTTCACAAAGTTCATGAAAGATTTGTAAAGATATATCAAGGTTTCATTGTTGAATTACCTCGATCCTTTTCCAATTCTCAATGTAGTTTTATGGTCAAACATCTTTCATTCACAATTTGCTTAAGTTTTGGTTTTACATTGCAAGAAAGGAAACAACATCGGGAGGAAAAATTTAGATTGATAAATGCATCATAGCTTAGCATAGTTAACATTTTGCGTATGGGAACCAGTTGGCTCCTGTATTAAAGCATATGGAATGAGAGAAGTTGGTAGTCGATGGGTTCAAAAGTCTGTCGCTCTCACCCTCTTTTTCTTCTATATCTCTCCTTCTCTCTCCCTCACTGTCTTTCCCACTCCTTTTCTTCTCTATCTCTCACCCTCTCCCCTTCTCTTCTCACCTTCGCCCCTTCCCATCTCTTACACTCCTGTTTTCCAGATTCCCTTTTTCTCTTTCATTATTGAGATTCTTCTCCTTTTCTCACACTCTTTCTCTCTTTCCCTTTTCTTTTCTCTTCTTACCCATTTTACTCTTCCCCTTTGCCTATTAATTGAAATGACACATTTTATATTGTATATCTTTGTATGTTATTTTCATTTAAATTGTTAGCTTTTTACTTTAATTGTTCTTCCTAATTTATTCATATGAAACTTTTTATATCATATATCTTTATGCTTTTTACATTCATTTGATACGCTAGCTTTTTAATTTAATTTTTTTGTTCCTTTTTCATTCATGTGACACTTTTTTTATATACATTGTTTTTTTTTCTGTACATGTAATTCCTTTTCTTGTATTAGCTTTCTTTCTTGACTTTGTTATATATTTATATATATATATATGTCATCTTTAAGTGTTTTTTACCCATGTAATTCCTTTTCTTGTATTAGCTTTCTTTCTTGACTTTGTTATATATTTATATATATATATATATGTCATCTTTAAGTGTTTTTTACCCATGTACATTGTATTTATATTCACTTTGGTGCCTGTATGATTTGTTTTCTGTTTTTACCACGGACTTGCTAAAAAGTAGTCCTTTTAGGCCGATGTGAGTTTTACCATGATTAAATAAATTCATTTCAAAGTCAAATTCAACCAGCTAGCTTAGTAAAGTGACTACCATAGTGACCAATGTCGGTAATTGTTATTTAAATTGGTAAAATGTTTCAAACAAGCTAAAATTGATTTGAATGTACTCAACAACCATGAAGGCGAGAATATATAATTGAAACAAATAAACCAATACATGGCAAGTTTAAATCTATGTGTCCTAATTCATAGACCTTCAATAATCTCAGAAACAGAAGATTGATAGTGATTTGAAATAATGAATCAATATTGGTCGGTGTATTCTTTTGAGAGTTGTTTGAAGACTGGATTGAAATGTTCCTTTTAAATCTTTGTTTAAATCAATTTGTGTGCTTGCAGTGTACACATGATGGTACACTGCCTACCACTACTGCACTTTCTCTCTCTCTCTCTCCTCCTCCCTTCTATCCGTTCATAACATCCCTCTTCCTCTGCTTTCTATCTCTACCTTCATTCTCATAATCTTTCCCATCCTAACTCTTCCTTCCTTTTATCCATCCTCTCTTCTATTCTTATTCTTCCCTTTCTTCTCTCTCTCCTCCTCCCTTCTATCCGTTCATAACATCCCTCTTCCTCTGCTTTCTATCTCTACCTTCATTCTCATAATCTTTCCCATCTTAACTCTTCCTTCCTTTTATCCATCCTCTCTTCTATTCTTATTCTTCCCTTTCTGACCTGGTGGTACTACTTATCTACCCCCTCTTTTTAATCCTCTTTTTTCCTTCTCTCTCTCTCTCCCTTTTATGTGTTCATAACATCCCCATTCCCCTGCTTTCTGTCTATATCTTCATACTGTTATCCTTCTCATCCTAACCCTTCCTTCCTCTTATCCAGTCCTCTCTTCTATCCTTATTCTCCCCTTTCTGACCTGGTGGAACTGCATACAGTATCTACCCCCTCTCTTTCTGTCCTCTCTATATCTCTCTCCCTTTCTATGTTGAGAATTAGCCTACCAGTACTCTTGTTTTCCCCTCCTTCTCTCTCTTTACACACACATACACGCTCGCCCCATTAAATCATTAAATGCGCATAAAAATCAATCACGTGGCATTTGTTGCAAGTTCATTCTAACAATCAAGACAGCATTTTATACATTATTGTCATGAAACCTTTATTTAGTTATAACTGTCACCAAGTCGTTGATTCATAATTCAGAGCATTAATCAAACAAACTTTAAAAAGAAAATGACCTGTATTAAATCATGGAATGTGGGACGTTATAATTTCTATGTACACATACTTTCAATTGGATGACTGTTATCATAATGCTGCAAAACAAACAGACAAGACAGATATCATTCTCTGCAACAAAATGAAACAAAATTTTATCACATGGCTCAAAGGTTGAAACATCAATGACTCACCTCCTTAACTCAAAAGGGACCACTTCTAGTGGAAGAAATATTTTACCAACTTTAACAGTCCCCAAATATTTGATATCCTGGTATCACTGCCTCAACTGACATTAACTGACCTTGGCAAAGTGCAATAAATGTGAAATCTGTATTTTCACAAATATATCTTGTGACAAAACAATTTTCTATTTTTGTATAGCCAATATCATATCACATTGCACTTCCAAAGTACTTTGGGAAAAATAGTCCAGCTCTAATGATAATGATCCAGATTTATATAGCGCTTCATATGGAATACCGTCTCTAAGCGCTTTACAGATATTATTACACCGGTCATCGGATTCATTCATGCACAATGTGCACCATCTCCACTCCCTGGGGAGTATTCCTACCATCTAGTAATCGTGAGGACATAGGCAATTACTCACACAAATGCTTTTGTCATCCTACCAGGTCCCCATTTCTCTCTTGGGTGTTGAAATCCTACCAGGTACCCTATTGTGCCCAAGCCAAGTGTACACGCCACTAGTTGACTACTATAACATAGTCTCAGATATCAAATGAAATCTACATGTAGCTCTTGTCACTACCTGTAATATCAAATGACAAACTGCTGATGGGAAACTTTGATGTGTTCAAGAGATGAACATGTTTTCAGAACACTGCCTCATTGCATTAGAGAGCTTTCTATATGTTTTGTAAAGCATCTTAAACATAAAGTAAATAAGAAATCTGTTATTTGTCTTAATTAACGTAACCATCATTAAAGTAACATAAAAAGTTATGTAAAAACAGTACATTGTACGAAACAATTTAAAACAAGAATATTTGAATTGAAATATAAAAACGCTATAGGTTTCATATTAAAAACTTTTAAACAGACATTAACAAAATGGGCACTATAAATAGCAGTGGATGGTGTCTTAAGGCTTGTTCAGATAAGAAGCGGTAAAGCTACCATGTTTTTTTTCTTCTTCTAAAACGTGTAAAAGAATGACACCTGCACACAACAAAGGTCCTTTGCGTATTCACTGAGCTCTCTCTTCCTCTGTGTTATGAGATGCAGAAATGGTTAAAGCGTCATCATCATAACAAAAATGCCGCATTTTATCTGAATGAGAATAAATAGTGTGTATTCAGATCATAGCATCGCCGGCCTTTGAATGAAGTTACACACATTGCATACCCTAAATCATTCAATGAAACTTGGAACTGAAAGTTAATAACATAATTATTACATCGTCATAAATGGTAAATCTGATGCAATTTTTGATCTACCTGAACAAGTCATCCTTTACAACCCAAGTAAAGATCATATTTCTTCTACAAAATCTGAGCAATGCCTCGTTTTTAATAATCGTATGTAAACAATATTCAGCCTAACTACGAGTACTACTTATATATGTACAAACATATCTGTGAGTATAGCATAGCTATATGTGGCATGGAAACATTAGTCCTGCCATTGATAAATTACAATAAAGCTAATAAAACAGAGAAATGTTTGGAAAATCTTTAAAGTACGGCTACTAACAAAAGCTTAGCATGCAAACAGATAGGGAACAAAAGTTAATTTTACGAAATCAAAATTATTTATGTTACCAAAGAGTAAAGGGATGTCAGATAACAAACTCCATCTATTCTACTGATATTTCTAAGGAAGGGAGAAAATACGATCTGAAAAATTTAACTCTGTCACTTTGCACCATAATTATAAATTGGCATTAAGATTAGGAAGACAAATCAGTTTTAAAACATATTTTTGTTTCTCTCTGCTAACAAGTTTACACATGAACATATAGATCAGGTTATACATGTAGGCTAATATAACCCATACGTGCAGATACACAAAAATACAACACTGTGGACAGCACTCCCAGTCTCTCACACCCTCAATGGAATCTATTTCTATAAAGTATTTTTATTAATTCACAGATACAAATTACCTTTAAAATATTTCTACCGGTAGTTAAACATTCTTTTTGCACTTGACATGTCCCTGCTTACATACTGCTGGTTATCTGCAACAGAATTGAGTGTTAGACTAACTGCTACATGTAACCTTGTCTTTATGTTAGAATCAATAAAACACAATACAACTTTATATCAATGGAAAGCTGAATGAATGTAGAATACAAATATAAAGGAATACAAAATATCTTCCCTTTTAGTAAAAGCAGTTTTCAGAGAGCTGTTACAACTCTGATAGACACTAGCATATAACTGATTTTGTAAGCTTATAAACTTTCCATTGATATATAATTCATCCATTTCATTTTTCACTTCCGACAGGATCTTTAAATTGTCCTAACATAAAAAGATACCGGTACTTTGGAAAGCAGTTCATAAACACAACCTGTATGGTCTTCCTCAGAACCTGTTAAAAACATAGCAATATAATATCAGCACACTTGCATGAAATTCAACGGAACAAATCATATTCCTTTTCTTCGTTGGGAGGGCTTATGGTGATATATACCTTCTTACACTAAGCATCCAAGAATCCTTGAAGAGAGGAACACATTCTTTTCACAAGTTTAATATTAAAGTAGTTACAGTCTTTATGCGGCTGAATACTTAGCTTTTGGAATCCAGTGCATGTGATTCCTTTATATAATTATCTTTAGAAAGAGACTGGAATTGTAATATAAAAAACTACAAATAAGAATGGATTCCCCTTTGGGTTTTAACTAATAAGATCATAAATATGTTAGGAATATATGATATACAACTGTATTTGTATAAGTTTACAGGTAAGAAAACATATAAATAAATGGAGCTTAAAGCTAAAATCAGAAGGTGGTGTTTTGAAAAGATAGAAGAATACTTTATGAATCAAGGAGAATCAACGAGCTGCCACAAAACATTGCAAAAGTTATTATCATTCTTACAATTTTTAGTTTCGGGTCATATTTTTTCGGACAAATGACAAATTCGGACTATGTATACTGTACATGAATATAATCAATAAATTAAGATTATACTAAAAGTGCCTGTATTGTACAGAAGAAGACTTTCTTCATTTCTAGAAGTAAGAGAAGCAAATAAACTCACAAGAAATGAACAGATAAATATTTGAAAGATCAAATAATGATAACTACATGTATATTACTGGTGCTCATTCATATCATAAGTGTATGTATTAAACATGGATTGATTTGATATATCTTCTGATCTCTGTTATTCGATGTATCTTATCAAGGCATACTGTCAATGTACTGAATTAGTGCACATTTTCAGTAACTACACACCAAGCAATACGATACATGTTCAACTTAAACTGTTTAGTTGAGATAACTAGCATTTCTATGAAAAGAATCCTAAAATCCTAAAAGTTGTTAGGAAACAATTATTAACATTGTAAAATAAGGATGTGTACCTAAATTAAATACTTGTGTTGAGAGGATGACTGTAGTAGTACTTGTTGAATAGATTTACCTTCTGACAGAGAACAGAGTAACCTTGTTATCTTCGGGATCTCTAGTGGACCAGTGATCATCGTTTAGTCGTTCGGCCCCTGCAGCCTTGTTCAAATTTCTTATATGAAATCCCATTGATAACGAGTCTACTGAGTAGGGCTTCAGACCAGGATAATGAGCTAGTGTAAACTCACACCGTGGTGAGAGGGTATATGTACTGTATCGGAGCGCACTGGCCGTAGACTTGTGCTCTAAGGGTGTCACACCGGTGAACTGTTGATAGAACTCGTCCATGACATCAAACTTCCTAGGATCGCGGACAAACAGCAGGAGGCGCACGCCGTTTGCGGGGGCCCCTGTACGTACCCCCCAGAATGGAAGCGCCTTCTGTGTGTGGACGTAGAACTGGGTTGCGAACTCTACTTGGGAGACTTCGTCAGAGAATGCTTGGCTCTTCCAAGGTTGAGAGGAGAACACTTCCTGGACCTTGCCCGCACCTGATTGGAACATCATGACCACGCCCATGGATGGAATGCCATCGGAGGACACGGCGGCGCTGGCAGTGGAGTTGTCTTCTTCCATGATGGTTGCATGAGTGAAAGCCCCGGAGAAGTATGAGAGGAAAGATGATATGGTATGTCTTGTAGAATCCCCTTGGTCACGAGGTACTGAGATCTCTATCAGACTGCGAGGTGGATTGGTCAGTTTAGCCGCTGAAAAGATATTACAAGAGATTTGTTACAGAGTAAAAACAAAATTAATAGGTACCTACCACTAACTCGACACTATTAAAATATAGTTACATTGATGTGGGTGATGAACATTTTTTGTACTTTTCGAATATTTCAGGCAAAAGAGTATTTGAATAGTTGGAAAATAATTGCATATCAAGTTTGATACCAAAATCAAATGAGCCATTAGCAAATTAACACTACAATTCAGTGTATGACTATTGCTTGTCCAGTGTAGTAGCCATCTACATGGTCTCAACTAATATGCCACCTGCAGGTTTAAAGTTGATTACATTGTTTTGTTGATTTATTCAAATACAACATAATTTGAATATTCAAATGCTAGTCGCGGGTCTACTTCATATATCTGCGTAAAAAATAGGAATAAGAGTGGGTATTTCTAAGTGCTGAAAAATAATACAAAATCTAGAATTTACAATAATACACCTACAAATTACAGAACACAAGTATTTCAATCCATAAAATTTCTAATTAGTAATCTGATAAAAGAATAAGCAATGTGTCTCACCTTCCAGTTGCATGACTCTTGATCCTGCGCAATCGTCCAGTTCTCTGTGCATAAAACGTTCTCCTAGACGTTGGTAATCGTTGGGTGAGCTAAAGTAGAGTAGAAGACACTGCTGGTCCCATCTACATCACAAAGAACAAAAACAATCCAGTAATTATTACTGTGTCACATGATTTACTTAACACATGCTTTTCCTATTATTCTTGAGATCTTCCAAAGCCACAGGATCTATTTTGACATGCTTGTCTCAATAAACACATTGCATACAGATATCAAGGATAAAACCTTTTTGCACTTCAACAAGCTCTGTTTCAAGTTAGTTCCTCTTTTCTCGTGCTATTTTCATTATATTTATCATTTCAAGGCATATTTGTTGCGATATAATTATTTTTGTATTATGTTTTGCAGTAGAAATAAAATCAATTGAATCAGTTATAAGCGGTCATTCGTTTCTCACAATTCATTGTACATTATAACTTTACTTATAAGAAGATAATAACTGAGTGATAAAACATGTACGAGGTGACTCAAGATGAGATTGATATGCGTGGCATTGCATGGCTCTATTAAACTTGATTACATGTATGCATACAGGTTTCATGTTTACAATCAATATTACAGGACAGGCAGGCTCACTAAATATACGCCAGCACGTGAACAATGTGCTTATACATGTGTATCCCTCAAACTCCAATCAAGCACCTACATGTATTATCATTTGTTAATTATGGCAAATATATACATGAATGACAGACCTCCCACATTATCTATCTCTATTGAAACTTCTAAATCTACCCACTCATCTATACCGTAGTTAGAATTCTTTTGATTTGGTTTCACATGAACACCCTTGTGTTGTCCCTGTCTGTCTACTTTTCTCCCGTCCCAGCATAGTCCCATACATGTACATGTAACGTATAAAGGCACTTGCATATACCAGTAATTATTTTGCTGGCAAAAAAAGGTTTGCTGTGAAATGTGATGGTGTTAATATGTACTCCAAGGACCCTGGGGTCATGGAATCTAATTTGTTTGATACTTGTTTTTTCATAGATATAAATAATTATTTCAACAACAACATAAGTTAAATCCATGACAGAGAACTCAGTTGAATATGTTTTAAAGCAGGACTGCACTACTTGTAGCTATTTGCGCCCTCTATATGTTTTGTAGCAAACAATGCCTAAGCGGTAGTTGTTGGTCCCCCATGATCCCCCTTTTCTTATGTTAATTGAGAGCTGATTTGATCATTTGATGAGATACATGTAACCGCCTGTCGGTGACCATGCAGGGAGGTCTAACAGGCTCTAATTAAAGCTCTTCATGCATAATGCAAAATGAATCATGGTAAACACTCAAATATTAATGCTTCATTCACATGATAAATGAAAGGTATGGAACTCAGTACAAAATTCATGGTACTTACTTTAGAAATTCACATTGAGTTTCTTTGAGTATGTTCTGAATATAATGTGCTATTCTCTTAGCTTTATCTTCGTCCAGTGCTTGGTCATCTATCGTCAAGAGAGCCATCACTCCTTGACCTTCCACTCTGCGAGATACACTCTTTCCCCATTCTCTGTGAATCTGTGAAAGTGGAAACATTATAATTAAACATATATGGCAAATATAAAGATCTATTATCTTTCACAGCAATGTTTGCATATCAAACGAAACTCAATACAGTAAAACTTGTCTATAGCGACCACCCAAGGAAACACAAAAAGTGGCTTTTGTAGACAGGTGGTCTTTGTAGACAGGTTCCTCTAGTACATGATTCAATGAGAAACAATTTTCAAGGAAAAAAACAGCAAATGTGGCCTTTGTAGACAGGTGGTCACTAAAGCAGGTTTGACTGTATATACCGTAACTAGAGCTGTATCATTCCTCTACATGGAATTACTAAAATCCCAAACCAGCACAAATGAAGTTGAATTTTTATATCAGATTTGGTCAACTGAATGAACATTTCCATTTCCATTTCCAACAAAATAAATGAAGTACATGGGATTGCATTGTACATGAAAAACAATGAAACAATGATTGAGTGATCAATCATTGCGATGGTGTTGGTTTGCATCCCACCGGTGCCATCCTATCAATAGGGCGCTTTCGCAATCACGGCGGAAGGGAAAGAAGACGGTAGCGCGAGCGGAAAAAAATGCGCGAACCAGAATTTTCTGTCTTGTTGATTTTCATGACCGTACGCGGCCATGATAGTGTTCGTTCCTTAAACACGACGGAAGAGCTGTATCGCCATCTTTCTCCCGTCGTCTTCGTTCCGTCATGTTTGTGAAAGCACTCTAATGAAGTGGAATGTACGCATTAGATTACCGTACACATGTTCATGTAGATGTACCTACTGTACTCCATAGTAGGTCTATGGTCCTAGCCAACAAGCATGTTGATGACATTAGTTTGTATCCCACTCCTGACACCATGCCAATAAAGTGGAATTTTATCCATCAGATTTGGGATATGAAAATAATACTATTTCCATTTTTTTACATTACCGGTATACTCTACTTGAACATAGCCAAGTAACATTTGAAAAGTAATCTTGTTACTCAAAAGCAGCTAATTATATGGGTGCAGAATGAAGCTTATCTAAAGTACAAGCAGAAAAACTTTACTTTGAGAGAATAATTGGTTTTAAAAAAATTGTGAATGCCAAAGGAGTTAATCTCTATATCATACATTGTATGGTGATGTTTACGTCAGCCAAATGTAAACAATGCAGCAAAAAAATACACACAAACTGTGCGTCAAACAGCATAAAATGGCCTAGATAAATTTGAGACATTTCACCAAATGACTTGATTATTACAAGTTTTCTATCACAAAAAACTGACTTCAAAATATTTGGTGGTAATATTTTTGGCTTGTTAGAATAAAGTTTTTGATGAGTACTACAGGTGTATAATACAATTCAATATTACCTTTTGACCTGGCTATAGTCAATATCAGGACAGTTTTCAGTAAAACTAAATAGACTATTCATTGATAATGCATCTAGTACCAATAAACATTACATTTTCTGAAAAAATATGGAATAAATTTGAAAAGATAGATATACTGTACATGTCTACAATGAAATTCATGAGATTGCAATAGTTTGATAAATATGAGGAATAGTATCTTTCTGCTAAAGAAATACTCAAAATGGTTAGAGTTTATTTTATTTCATCCTTCATCAAACAAAAATCTTCTCAGAGACGGTGGAAGCAGTTGGAATTCAGTTTTATTTTTGTCCTGAAGAATTCAATGAGTATAATTTTGTATACAAAATAAACAATCCAAAGATTATGCTATATATCTCTTATGGTAAACACACATCGTCATTGATATGATCATATGAATGAGCCAGTCACAAATTTACAAGTCTACAAGACATGGAACGAGAGGGATTCCTAGGAGTTTATACTGATCTAATTAAAGACATACAGCTACATGTATGTAGCTTTAGTGAGATCCATTGAATAAGGTTGTGTTTGTGTTATTTTTTTCTGGTGATTAATTATTTGAACATATGGATCAAGGTTCAGTCTTTGATAAAGCACTTGAAACAGGAATGTGTAGACAATCTGATAGATTACAGGTATTAATAAGTTGTCTTCTTCTTCTTTGGGTTGGGTCTGCCTCCTTCACAGTTGAAGATTCTTGCAAATTGATGAGTGTATGTGTACTTGCTTACGACTTACGAAGCCAGGTGCATGGTGCAATGCTAATATAACATGGTCATGGTGCATTCCTCTAACCTGTAATGTCTATTACATGTACTGTACATCCTTCTTACACCCCCTCCCCATTGTCTGTCTGTCTGTCTGTCTGTCTGTCTGGCTGGCTGGCTGGCTGTCTGTCTGTATGTCTGTCTGTCTGTCAGTCTGTCTGTCTGGCTGGCTAGCTGTCTGTCTGTATGTCTGTCTGTCTCTGTCACTGTCCCTCTCAGTCTCTCTCTTTCACTTAGGCATGGAAAGTGAGTTTTAGTTTTTACATGATTTACTATAAGTATGAGACAATTATTTTCAGACATATATATCGGGCAGAAGTTGGATATTTTAGCTTAATTTCTGACCCCAAACATTAACTTATTTATGGCCTTTAATCTAATATCGTTTATTTCAAATCATTTTTGTTATTTAATCCGACAGGGTAAATGGCAGTTTAATAGTAAATTGGTTAGTATAATGACATTCATACAATTACCGAGTCAGAGTACATTATGTTAAAATGCCATATATCTTATCAATTATTCACTTCTTCTTCTCAGCTACAGGCCAACGTCGGGTGTATTCTCGGACCAGTTTTGTCCATGACAGAAGTCCCTTTTTCTTGAATGATTATTAATCGACCTGTTCAACTGTTGCTATATATGTGTTGTATATACTTTTTAAACAATATTATAGTATACAAATAATGAATGGTTATGAGTTCAATAGTGCGAATATGAGTTGAAAGATTAACATTCTATTCAACGAGGCGTCAGCCGAGTTGAATAGAATTAACGTTAATCTTTCAATTCATGAAAATATTCGCACCATTGAACGAATGAAAAACATTCATTATTTGTTTTATACAACATCGAAGAAGATCTAATAGAACGTTAATCAACAAATTATACTTCTTCTTCTTCCAGTATAGTACAGCCCGCTGTTGGTGTATTATCGTACTTTGTGCTTGTCAAGTGCCGAGTGTACAGTGCAAGTAAAAAGGCTCTACAAGAATTCTATGTGCAGCTAAAAAACTCCTCATATTAAAGATAAATTAAAGTTGGAGTCGAGCCTTCTCGATTACATTCAGATTGCTTTCGCGTCGCGTCATATGCATGCCGGGATACGTGCTCACACGGCAGAGAGGTACGCAGTCTGCATATAACCAAAAATGCACGGCACATATAACCAAAAATGCACAGCTGTGCAATATAACGTCTATTGAATATCATGTGACCAACAATCCTCCTATGGGGAATTATTAATATGGACCGCACGCATGTGCGTGCGTTGGATGGCGTTCCATACTTGATTAGCACGTACATGCGTGCGTCCTATATAAGCAGGTTATCCGCACACCGTCGGAGCAGAATTACCAGTAACTAGATAACAGAAGTATAGACTACGCATCGGAGTGCACTACAAGCAACGGAGATCATCACAGCAACCAGCAAAGGACAGCATCGACGGATTCTGACATATAGTGACGACTCTGGTGAGTAGATTTTACTTTACTCCAATCAAATGACAAGGATCCACGTAGGTGTTGTATAATATTAATACACAATATTCAATTCAATCAATGTTTTAAGTGCCCAAATACATATGTACGTAGCAATTCCATATAACTGATCATTGTATTTCTTCTATTGTATGTTTATCCTGTTTTTATTTCTTTGTAAATGTATGTCAGTATGATTATTGTATGTTTCTTTCCACATGATTTGTGTTGTTGATAATATATTTTCAATAAATAAAGTAGTCTAGATTCTATGCAATGTGACAAACGAAGTTTTTTAATAATTGAATTGATAACACTGATCATAGACTTCATAGCAATGAATATTACTGGTGGTTTGGTGTTCGTTTTAAATATAATTGAAAAGAAATTGACCTACCAATCTATGCCTTGACGCTGGTTTACTTGCAGGCATCAAGCTGCTCATATCTTGGGAATGGGGAGAGAATATCCTATTCCGGAAATACATCGGTGGGATTTCACAAGTTTTCACCAAATCAATAACAGCCCGGGGGAAATCCATTTCGTCTGCCGAATTGGCCGATCCTCCTTCTAAAAACTTTCCATCGCTGTCTTCTACTACTCCAAAGGTTGCCATTATTGTATCAAAACTGGCTAATGTCTCTCATTAAATACGTATAATCAAGCAAATGTCTACTAGTGAGTACCTAATAGCGTTTGCTTCTAATTATTCGAGTTGTAACGCGCACATATATGATATAGGGCTGTTAATGATATTTTGTGTGATTGTGAGTATTTGGGATATAGAGAAGTCGTCCTGTAAATAACTGGTGTAAATAAATTCGACCCAATCCAAGGAAGTCAAACGTGCTAAATAATAATTTGGAATTTCTTATTTTCTCACATTTAGATACAATTATGACGTTAAAGAATTCATCTAAAGATTCCATCCAGAATACCTGAATATCTATATTTCGTTTTGTTATCATTTTTATCACCGTGGTACTATTTATTGTGTTACAGCTGCTAACAGCAACTATCTTACAAATGAAATCATGCACAAATATTATAATCATATTATAAAGTCTCAGTGATTAACAATTTAGCATTAGCAAGGTATGTATTTAGATAATTAAACAGATTTGTCTATTTAAACAGGAAAATGCATTTGCAGCCAGATATACGGCTCTTCTTTCTGAATGTTCCTTATTAATCTGAAAGAAGTTGGTTTATGAGGTCTCATAATTCCTGAAAGTGAAATATGGTTCGTTATTCCGTAATTAAACAAATAGTTAGGTTTCCAAATGAAATCATTAATACGAAAATTCCCAAATAAAAGATATTCTTAATTCAAGTCTGCTGAATGAAGTTATGTGAATACTATATAATATAGCCTTTCAGTAATCATGCAAATTTTTATTTTCAGTTTTCTTTATGGATAACTGATTTTCTTATAAAACTGAAGATATGGCGTATATATTCAATACTGAATTAACGCCATTTAACTATTACAAACAACAAGAGTAATCATACAAGACTGATTAAGCCTACGAACATGTAATTAAATGGATCAGATTACTCAGCAGGTATCTTCGGGAGTAAATGTTTTTGTACTTTTCTGCATAATTTTAAAATCCTTTCCATTTGATTATATTGGAACGAAAAATAATGATGAAATATTGCAGAACAGACAGTGTTTTTCATAGCAAACATATTAAATTCATAGTGAGAGAAATTAATTGAGAACATAGCAAAAAGGAAAGTGAGAGAAGATAAGAAATAAGAGGGGGAGAAAAGGGGATGGGGGTTCCGGCTGAATTTATAGGATATGGTTTCAACAAGTAACTCTCGGACAATGGACATTGGACCTAAGTCCAATATGATTTTTTTTTACATTCCTGAAAGCACACATAGTTCTTTTGCCTACTATAAATGTAGAATTCTATTTTCCCTTCTCCCAAATTTTAGGTTCCCGCCTTTTTATAGGCAATGACTGCATAGTAAAATTTATATACTAATATGAAATTTACTAGCAGTAAGAAACCTTATGAAGTGTGTAAATCGCCATTATAACTCAGACTATCTTATTAACTCTTCTGAATATGTCACATACCTCCAAGCGCGTAGCCAGGATTTTATTTTAGGGGCGGTATAGTGAGCACGCGAAGCGTGTGATTCACTTATAGAGCGCGGGTGTAATTATTAGAGAAAGAAGACGATTCGTTGTACCATACTCGACTCTCAATCCTTGTCTGAATTCATTTCCCCTTCCCTCCCGCGCGAAGCGAGGAAGCTTTGACGTTTCATAAATTATTAGAGAAAGAAGACGATTCGTTGTACCATACTCGACTCTCAATCCTTGTCTGAATTCATTTCCCCTTCCCTCCCGCGCGAAGCGAGGAAGCTTTGACGTTTCATAAATTATTAGAGAAAGAAGACGATTCGTTGTACCGACCGTTCACGACTCTAAATCCTTGTCAGAATTCAATTCCCCCCCCCCCCTCCCGCGCGAAGCGCGGAAGCTTTGACGTTTCATTAAATTATTAGAGAAAGAAGACTATTCGTTGTACCGTTCTCGACTCTAAATCCTTACCTGCCATTCAGTTTCCACCCTCCCGCGCGAAAGCTTTGACGTTTCATTAAATTATTAGAGAAAGAAGACTATTCGTTGTACCGTTCTCGACTCTAAATCCTTACCTGCCATTCAGTTTCCACCCTCCCGCGCGAAAGCTTTGACGTTTCATTACATTATTAGAGAAAGAAGACGATTCGTTGTACAGTTCTCGACTCTTAATCCTTTTTCTTCTTACGTCCTCTTCTTTTCTTCTTTCTTATTTTTTGTTTTTGTTTTTTGGCCGGCGTTTTTTTTTGGGGGGGGGGGGGCGACCGCCCCCCCCCCCCCCCCCCCCCCCCCCTGGCTACGCTCCTGCATAGAGTTTAGTTCTTCTCGTTTGTACTTTGTATGTAACATGTTATGAACGTCATCTTGGGCGATTTATCTCTATAACGAATTATTTTAGGACGAGCTAATAACGAGTGTTGCACTCGCTCTGACCTCTATATAGAGAGCTTGATGCAGGAGTGTGCCATGGATAGCACAGTGCATTACAAGGAAGATTTGGACGCGTCGATTCTTCAAGGATACATTTTAAAAAAAAAAAATGTTGAAATATTGAAAGATGATTAGTAATGTAAAAGTAATCACTCATAATATTATATAAATTATATTATCTGATTTTTTTTCAGTCGACATCTGAAGCAAATTCGATACATATTATTTTCCTGACTCATTATCAACTTATTAAACCCCCTTAGAATAATGAACGCGTCCAATTATTTGATTGCATGTATTATTTGTACACGTCTCTATACTGTATACTACATGCCGTGGGTCATCGTAAAATGGGAAATACGATATTAGCCATATCACATCGCTGCATGTCTATCCCGGCGGGTCAGGGTGGAACTCCAGCTGGCTTCCGAAGGAAATGTGAGCAGTCTGCTGCATACGCCACGTAGCTACGCCAGAATTTGGACAATCCGTCAAGATTATGGCGAAGATGTCGTGTTCTCGTATTTATTCACAGCTTTTCTGCTGTATTTTGGTGGGATCGCTCATGACGATCTCACTGGTATTGGCGGCGAACCCACCTCCGGCATATGAATCAGAAATAACGATTAAAAAACCGACTGTTTTCATTCCAATTTTAGCTCGGAACAAGGCACATACGTTGCCCCATTTCTTCGGCTACCTGGAGCGACTCAACTACCCGAAAGACCGTATCACATTATGGTGAGTACTGAGCTGAGCTGAGCTAGTCTCCTTTTCTTCATCCTTCTCTTCCTCCATCTCAGTTCTCCTACATGTACTCTTCCTCCTCCTTCTTGTTCTTTCTTTCTTTCTTTTTTTTTTCTTTCTTTCTTTCTTTCTTTCTTTCTTTCTTCTTTTCTTTCTTCCTTTCTTTTTGTTTTCTTCCTTTCTTCCTTTCTCTATCTCTTTCTCTTTCTCTTTCTCTTTCTCTTTCTTTTACAATATGGTTGGCAATTTATATGGGAGATTGATTTTGGCAAAGCAAATTGCTCTAGTTTTCCCCCAATCTGTATTTACTACTAATATGCTACTACATGTACAGTATAATGTAGATTGAACTTTTTCATTATTTTCCCTTTTGTAAATTATTTACCTGTTCATAACCTTGTTTCTCTGTGTATTCCTTTTTGTATTGTATGAAATGTACACTATTATGTGCATTTTGCACTTCTTACTTCTTAACTGTGTGTGGAAAATTAATGAAGTAAATCAAATAATATTTATTGGGCCTCCTTGAAAATTGAGTGTCCTTCGCTCCTTCAGATTCTTGCAGATGAATACGGTGTGTGTGTGTGTGTGTGTGTGTGTGCATGTGTATGTGTACGTTATGAAAGATATGAAGTGATTGGTGTCTTGTTTATCCAGGTGCAAGTGATCTGTGATGCAGTCATCAATGATGCTTCTAATCTCAAATGGTTTATTTTATTTGGGTCCATGATTTTATGAAGATGGCCGAAATGATGACATGATAAAATAATAATCAAGGAAATTTAAATTCAAGATTAGCGAACTAGCCGGTAGATCTATACATTTAACCTTATATATTAATTGGATGGGTAGGTTGTCCAAAAAAAAGTCTTTTTGAAAAAAAACTTTTAACAATCGTGCCAATGTTTTACTGAGCGGAGGAAGGATACAAGAGAGAGAGAGTTAATGTCAGATTTTCAAACAAGCAGTTCCAAATACGGGCAGTTAATAATGGCTGAGCCTAAAGTGAAATGGACTGAATGTGCATGATGTAGAATCTACATGTACATGTACATGTATGCATGTAAAATATATTTAGTATCCCACCAGCAAAAGGCTACATTCTTTCAGTTAAAAGGTAGCTAATTCTTGGATAGACAGAAATAACCATCTGATTTGGGTCATTTCTTTAATAAAACTGACATTTGTTGACATTCCCCAATAGTGGAGCCGACGATTAGAGAGACTGAAGTTTTCGGTCTAATTCTTGGAATGACCTTTCTGCTGACATGGAGGGCTTGAGGCATCATCAGTCAATGTTTTATTTCATTTCATTTATTTAATTCTCCATAAAAAACATTAAACATACAAGCTCGACTGCTGTCTATACAGATAAAATATCGATTACAAAAAAAATACAAAGGGAAGGAGCAAACAAAATTTAATGGGAATGTGGGGTTAACAAAAAGGGCAGTTAGCCTTATGAACGACATCCCCTTAAAAAGTATACACTGTATTGTTGAGAAAAGAAAAAAAGGAAAAGAAAAGCAGAAAACCTGAACCCCAATACTACAAAAAAAGTGAAGGAGAAGGGAAGGGGAGGGGAATACATTACAAAGTGCATTTACTGAAGCATTGCATCATTCGATTAGAGATTGAATACAATGATAAAAAATGGGATTTATACAATCGTTTAAAATTTTTAATTGAATTAGATTTTTTCATATTAAACAGGATATTTTTCCATAATGTTTTAAAGTAAGTAAGTCAGAACTCAATGACCACTGGAAACAGAAGTTTAGTCATTTTGAACCTAATTGTTTGAAATAAATTTTGACCCTGTATGAAGATTGATTCGATGAGCTTCAAGTGATCAGGAACAAATTTGTTGAATGGCCCTCTACAAGTCTAAGAATTACCGGTACTTTCTTTGCGTCATTATACTATCTTATGTAATTCAGGTAATGTCAAAAGTTAAAGTTATTATGAAGAAAATAAAAGGATGAAATAAAATTTGATATTTGATGGACTGAATTTCTCAAGTTTTCCTCTCAGATGCATATCAAATCAAATTTAGAGTTATTAATCAAATGTAATCATCATTTTAAATCTACATGAAATTGAAAGTTCAATTTAATTCAGTTTGATAGGGTATCATCCATTAATCACATACTTGAAAATTTGTTTTGTTTACAATTTGTGATACAATTTATTAAATAATATTTTGTTTTCATTTTGATAATTCGATCATTACTTACTCTGTTGCCTACAAACAAATGACAGAATACCATGGTAAAACCAGGGTTATCCGGGACTTATCCCTGGTAAAACAATGATGGGAACGATATATCTTTGACAGGTTTAATAAGACATGAACAGTACATGTACCCATCTGACCAAGATGTCAAGACTCAAGACTCAGGAATCCTCTTTCTCATTGGGGAGTCCTTCTTCAGGTTCATAGGTCATATCTGAAAGGTGGGGGTCAAGGGAAGGTCAACTTGATTTTCAGATGTATTCGCTACATGTATTTTTTTAGTCAGTAGTGTACAGTCTTTTATTTTACATTGTAAAGAAAATTTATTATATTCAATAAAGGGTGTGATATCATTTCAGTCATCTTTTACTGCGACTTTCTTTGAGATTAAGAAGATGCCAATTATTGTGATATTTTGAAATCTGAAGCATCTTAATGATCAGAAAGGGATACAAAAAAGTGCAATAAGAACTGCATTTAGGTTTTACACTGCAGTAATGTATATCAGAACATCAAAAATATTGTTGCTATTACTGTGGTACATGTACATGGTTAACATGCATCTGTGGTAACAAAACAATCTTATTTATAATATGGGTGTTGCCAGGTGTTATGAATCAGTTTACTCATTCTTAGTTGATAGCTCTACTTCTGGAGGCGGAAATGTGCTGCTGTTAAGAGTTTTGTACCTGTCACTTGCTATTAATCAATTGATATCAATATTAAAAACTTGTAAAGGTATTGTTTGCTCCTCTTACATGTTTTGGTAGTGCACATGCTGGTGACATCGAATTCAAATTGAGGAAATGAGTTTCTACTCTATTTGTCAAGCAGGGCCTGCATGCCTGCAGGGGGATTCTTCATCTGTCACTTGTCAGAAGGAACCTGACAACCCAATATTTTCAACATCCACATACAGTCTACATGTAGTTAGGTTGAACCAGGGAGGTGGGAGGGACTCTGAAGCTATCCTTGAGTGTCTGGACACTGAAAACAAGCAACATACCAATGAAACCGTTTTACATTGAAAAAAATACATAGGGGCTCAGGGCGAAATAGCCGTTGAAATACCCCAAAGAGCCCCCGAAAATCAGAAAAGAGCCCCTTTAAATTTGCATAGAGTTCAAAGCAAAACAAATTTTAGAATGTTATTTTCATACAGGCAAGGTTGAAAAGTAGCCCCCGAAAAATAAATATTAATTTTTTCCCTGCGGCGTTTTACATTGAATATCATATAGTCAAGTCGACAATAGATTGAGTACCAGGTAATTCATAAAATGTAGCCAATCCTCCCTCATTTCAAAGTCATGACAAGTCTGACAAGACTTTGAATATTTGCAAATTTTGTTTGTAAAATGAAAACAGCTATTGAAAACTGAAAAATTAAATGTTGTATTTTTGCAAATTTGACAGCGCGAGATATAAATTATTTACCCATATTGTAGTTGTTTATGGTCATCTTGTAATGTACAGTATCAACATATTTGGTCTTAGCCTGTAGACATATATTTGTTCGGTTAGGGATGTGATTATTTAAAAAGTTCTATCCATAAATTTTTGCCATTTTCTTTCTGTATGTACACACATGTACAATTGCACGTGATGTACAATACAAGTAGAAAATTGTTTTGATTTTGCATTTCTTATACCTACAATCATTGAATAATTATTGGTCACCGTTTGGACATCAGGGCATCGTTTTTATTAAACTGTCATAAGTACCGGTACAAGTTCCCGACATCACATTGAAACATGTGTTTAATTCTATTCTATACACATTACATTGGGTTGTTGGCGAACTTGTACACCATGTACTTACATAACTGTTTTGTGAAACGCTGCTCAGTGAGCTCCTTATTGCCCTACCCCCGGGAGCTCCATCTTGCCATTCACGATCAAGGTCTCTGCTGAGATAAAAGGTTGAATTCTGGTCATCAGGCCTGTCCTCATTAACTTGAGATTGCCAAATAGCCCGCTATTTCTGATTTGGGAAATAATCCCAAAGTTACAAATCGCGTCTTCATCAGCTCGAGACTAGACGTTGAAACTTGCAACTCGAGCTCGAGAAAATAGCTTGAGATGTTTGCTCAGCGAGTTTTCTGGCTGGTGAAAACGCACCAGACAATTAGCAGAATATTTTACAAACTAGCCCAAGATATCTTGGAATGATTATCTCGACCAAATATCCCGCTAATTGCAACTGCAGGCTGATGAATAATTTGTGATCGGGATAGTTAAAATAGCGGGTTATTTGGCAATCTTGAGCTGATGAGGACAGGCCTTTTGTGATCATGAAGACAGGAAAATAGATCAGTTAGAGGAAATGGTTTGTAGTTAGGGTGGTCATCTCTCATCTTTCATTTCCGATTGGTGTCTGACTTTTGTTATGTCTACCTCATTGCATACCTATCCCTTTTTCATTTTCAATCTACTCTCTAGTTTGCAGGGATACAGTAGTTCATCTCCACAAAAAAAAAGTCAGGTTTGTATTTTTGGTACAAGATCACTTTCACACACATAATAATAATAATAATACACAATATTTATTAGGCGCTTAATACTGGTGTCTCTAAGCGCACCATAGTCTGACTCAAAAATTATTTACCAAAACTTATAATAAACACACAATTTATACATCTGTGCTTTATTCAATAAATCATGTATATATACATGTAATAGTAAAAATAAGAGTGAGATCAAACATACATGAGGTCAAACATATAGGATCAAACATAAAATCGAACAAACAAGAAATAAGACGGTGTGAGACACGTATGAGACACATCTCATGCAAACATAATTTACACAAGTTCAATCACCCAAGTTCCTTTATCTGATACCTCTGCCACACATAACAGCCATACTGACTGATTCTTGGCCATTCAGTGTAATCTAATTATTCGATGTCGGTCTGCTGTCGGGGTCTGATGTGACTGAGGTCTTAGCTTTGTTATTTTGTGTAATCCTGGATCCTTTCCAATATGTTGTTTTAGTTTACTTTATTTTACTTAAGTTAAGAAAGTTCTATGTTTGTGAGAGTAATATGTACAGTGCCATGAGCGTCAGAGCCTGGCGGATACCGGCGCTATATAAATATCCATATTATTATTATTATTAAAAACAAATGCATTGGCAGACTAAACATCTGCGGTGGGCGACATTTGTCATTTCATTGTATCAGCATACACTACATGGAGACTTACAATTTATGTGTCAGTCTCATCACCCAATGAAATCCACATTAATCGAGTCTTCTTCGCATCATTGTCAGTCTGATGTCGGTCTAATGTCAGTCTCGTACGTGTGACTGAGGTTTAGAAGAACTTCACAATACCCTGTAGATGCAGTCACAATGTTTATTTTTGCAGGGTTCTCCTGACAGTTTGTGTTATAACATGTCAATCAATCATGTTAAAGATAAAGAAAATATCATCATCCCACATTCTGGATTCTGGAATTTCAAGAAAAAAGACCTACTATACATCTAGTCATCTAGAGAACACTTTCTCAACAGAATAAACTTTGAAACATGAAGGGAAATCCAGCCTTAACAGACAACTAATCTAAAAAAAAATGGCAGAAAAATCAGAGAAGCAGACTGGTGAGAGTCTGAATGAAATCGGACGAACAGAAAGAAAATTGCACATTTAAAAAATTTGTAATCACTACATATGGCCTTTTCAAATTGGCTGAATTGGTAATGCCACTTTTACGTAGTGCCGGACTACTTTCTACATACAAAATGATTAAAATATCAATTTGTTTTGGAGGACCTGTAATGTAATAATTATGCTATCCATGATACATTTTGAGTAGTGTCCCAAGGGAAGAAGGCGCCTAGGAGAAAGAGACAATACAGGTAATAATACTTGTATACATGTACATGACAGGCGTGAGAGTTATCCCATGACTACGCCACTATCCACTGACCAAATGGCCAATTTGAGATTCGTAAAGTCTCTCTTGTTTTGGCCTGATTTATTTTCAAACTATCACCATTCTGTTTCTCTTAAGGTATGTTTATGCTCAACTTTTTCTGGCCAGAATCAGGCATCTGTTACGCGTTTAGTTCAAAACACGGTTGCGTCCTTTCTCATTTTTGTAGAATTACCGAAAAACGGCGATCACGATCACCGATCGTAAACTCACAAAAAGGTGCGTTTACAATCGGCGATGCTGCAAAATCGGCGATTCTTGGAAGCATAAACGCACAATCATTTGTAAACGCATTTAAATGGGGTCAACGCACTGACCTCTAGTGGGTCTGTGTAGCATGCGCAGTGCAGGTTTGCGAATCCAGCTGCAAGGCCACCCAGCCAGATTTGCCTGGAGGAGCCAGAGAAGTGAGCATAAACAGTACACCGTGGAACTGCGATTACGATGAGCGTTTACGATGAGCGTTTCAGATCGCTCATTCTACCTTCAAAATTCAAGCATAAACGCACCCTTTTTCTTCTGCTTTCAGTTTCACACTAATGGAGTTATTATAATAAAAGTTGGATTGCTGGTTAGTTAGTTCCAACCACTTGCAAGAGCAATTTACAAGTGTCACCAATCTAACAGGAAACTTAATCTTGCATGTAACTGAATACAATATAAAGACTCCTTTAAAAGAATCTTTAACAAGATATTTTGTAGATATTGTACATGTTTGTGTGTCTCAGATGTTTATTCAAAATCACAAAGCAATTATTACATTTCCACATTAAGCATTGATATTGCAATATTGGTTGTAAATAAAGCTATTGATGAGCTGAAAATCACAGTTCAATCTACATTCTATGACAAAGATAAAAAGACCTAATCTTGTCTCTAACATGTACATGTACATGTAGGTGTGTGAATCATAACACGCTTTTCTGACTACAAATCATGATTTCTAAACTGTTAACTGAGACAAGAAGATGAATCTTAACTGGGGATTTAGATTTTTTGAAGGGCCTCGTTGAAGGGCCTCGTTGAAGAGCCTAATTGAAGAACAAAAAACTAACACTAAGAGTGAGTGTAGGGATGGACAGGATTCACAGGAAGAAGGGTACAAAGAAGGAAGTATAGGAAATTAAAGATAATTTTGTATTAATTAGACACAGGATAATGTGAGAGGGATAGGAAAGGGTGTATTATAGAAGAAGAATCATCAATCAAGCATCTTGTGGAAAACTAAGAAAGTCCTGTAGTTAAATGGTGAAATAAAGTGGGTGGGGGGGGGGGGGTTATGCTGTTTTCTGTAAGTTAAACATGAATTGTGTCAAATATATAAGAGGGAGAAGGATAAGTCTTGGAAAACCAGCTTGGTGAAGACCCCACCCTTAACTTACCCAGGGCTTCACATTGCGCATTACCCAGTTTATCATATACTAGTATTTTTTGTATTTTTTTTTATTTCATTTTTTTAAAAACTCTTTGCATTCTGGAATAGAGTGGTGTGTATGGGAAAGAGAGAATTCAGGAGTCAACAGGTTAAATTGTCTTTCCTAACATTTAAGTATCCAGAGTGAAGATGTCCAGTGCACAGGTAATCTGTCCCTTGCGAAGGTCAAGACCTGAAGTTCTGGTCTTTGCCTAGGTCTACCAATTTGCCAGCATTAAAAGGATACATGTATGAATTATATTATTATTGATGTTGTTATTGTTGTTATTGTTATTAATATTATCATTTTCATTTTCCACTTTGCCTTGCTTGCAGGATCCGTGCTGATCACAGTGTAGACAACACAATCCCTATGTTAAGGGAATGGATTCAAAGAGTCGCACATTATTACCACACTGTGGATTATGCGTTTGAAGAGCACCCTCAGGTCTACGCCTTGGAGAAGGGACCCCATGATTGGCCGTCTGCTAGATTTAATCATCTTATCGACCTCAGAGATCAAGCTTTACAAGAAGCTAGAAATGTCTGGGCTGATTATTTCTATGTAAGTAATAACATGAATTACTAATCATGATATTTATTATTGATAATAATTGATATAGATTTTTGTTATTCTTGTCCACAGAAAGTGGAAATATGTTTTACATAGCATTTGCAAAGTAATACTATACAATTCGAGACAGAAGGAAATACAACAGAAACACAATATACATGTACAGTACAAATTAGAAAAGAAAAGAGGAGAAGAGATTAAAAATGAATAATGATAATAATAGTACAGGTTTTATTTGGAATTTCATCATCAATTGTTATTGCACATCCAGGAATAACTTGTATTGATCTTATTATTTTCTATTGTTACACATATTATTTTTTCACAGCACAAAATTTATCTTGATTATTACATGTCATACTCTCTATGCATGGTCTAAGATATACTGTTTTTAATCGAAAAATATTTGATAATAGTATTGGATTATTTACACAAAAAATCTGTCTATTTGAATTCTGGTAACAGATATCCTACAGAATGAAGAATATTTTGTTTAAGTATTGCAAGTATGAGGTTGAAGAAGCATTTAATAGGCGTCTCAAGTATTTTTAGCCAATCCTGGGAGTGCATTGTCATTGAATGGGTGAGTAATTTATTGTTTTCATCTGTCATTCAATATGCCATTTATGTGTTCATCTGTCATTCAACAGACATTCTATTTTCACCGGTCAATGAATTACAGTAATAATATTTTTTTTTTAAATCTTTGATTCATCAGACAATGGATGTTGATAACTTTGTTTGGGAGCAGAACATCTTGGATGTTTTGATGAGTGAGAAGAAAACTATTATTGCACCCATGCTTCAGTCCACTACGTACTACTCAAATTTCTGGGGTGGAGTCACATCAAAAGTAAGTCATACATGTACTTAAAGGTAAAGACCAGTATTGGAAATGCACCAATTTCAAGAAATGAAATGGAAGCTCTTATTACCAATCATGTGAAAGAATATGTTTTGAATAATACATGATGATAAAAATTAAACCGCCTACTATTTGATATATTTGGTAAATTAGTTTATCTATTGGACTGTGAGAGATAAAATCGCACGTGTGCGTAGTCCCATATACATCTTTCTGTGTACAGTGCTTGTAACTTTATGAAGACTGGGCCAAATTTCTTATCATTTTGATGTTTCCAGAACCTTGCAGTACATCTATGCTAGATGATCAACCTTTTCTGATCGATTTCACAATGTTTCTTTCACAATGCAATGGCATGACCATAACTGGTCTTTATCTTTAATACATCATCTTTAATATGTCCTACGTCAAAGTGTTATGAATACATTTATGCGTTTTTATGAATATATGTGAATGTGTGTGGAGGCGGAGTCAGATTTGGTGAAAGGGGAATTGAATAGACCAGCCAAGCAATGCAGTACTGCAGGTATTTTTTTCTTCATATTTTAAAATTACCTGAGTTTGTATGCGTGATCATTTTGATCATTTAAACCCCTTGCGCCATAATAAAAGATGGGGGGGGGGGGTTGAAGAAGAAGGAAAGGAGAGAATTACTGAAGGTGCTTTGCACAATGCTGGAAAGCAAATATGAGAGTATTTTGATAGAAGGAAGGTTAATGGGATGTTTTGGGAAGCCGAGAGTTACATATGTAAATTGATAGCAACTAGAAATTACCCAGGTGCTCAGAAAAGGAGAATAAATGTTTTTACAGAGAATGATATCAAAATATAGTTTTACTGTTACTGCACAAGCCAAACAAGAGTGGGTGAAAAGGAATGTATAATTTGTCTGTTTTGTGCATACTAGTACAAACATGCACAAATTTGAAGAAGAAAAATACATGATAATAAGCCAATTAGCAGCATGGACAATATGAAGTGTTTCCTTTATTTAATGAATGTTTGATTTAGTTTGTGCATCCACATACCATTCCTTGCTCCCTATGTTCTGTAATGCATGATAAAGTTCAATGTAGTATGACCTTGTACCATATTTACTCTATAAAAAACTGAAATACCTGACCTTGAACAGCATATTCTGGAAAAACTGAAATACATGTAAGGCCTGTCCTCATCAGCCCGAGTTGGCCAAATAGCCCGCTATTTCTAACGGGAAATTAGCCAGATCACAAAATAGTGGGCTATTTGACAGGTGAAGACGCAAATAGCGGGCTATTTGGTTTGGAAATCTTCCCAAGATATCTTGGGCTAGTTTGCACAATAGCCCACTATTTGCGGTTCGTCTTCACCAGCCCGAAGAATCGCACTATGCGCGAACGCTGAGCAAATTTCTCGAAACTCTAACTAAATTTCTTGAGTTTCCCAGCGGATGAAGACACGATGTACTTCCGGCTAATTTCCCAGATCACAAAATAGTGGGCAATTTGGCCAACTCGGGCTGATGTGGACAGACCTACAGCTGACAGGAGGGATTCCAGTGAACAACAAATTGATATGGACACTCTGTCAAGTTGTATTTTCATTTTTAATGCAAGAAATAAATATTTTTTGATTTAAAACTTTGTATATATCTTTCCACATACCTTTGCAAACGAGAAGTATTCAAATGTAAGTATAGTGTAAATGTATAGCAGTACCAAGATTTTGCTGATGCAGCAGGCCTAGAGATTTCTACCAAATGTCAGTGCTAATTTTAGATTCAGGCCACTTACATACCAGTATTGTCATTATTGAATTATGAGCGAAGCCGACATGATTTAATATGATTAGAAAGGGTATACAGGTATATCAATATAAATATTGTCATCGTCAATTTTATGCAATTTGTCTTACTAACTTCACAGAATGTGCAGAAATGTTCTCTCCATCCTTAACTTGCTCAATCTAATTATGAGTATACAGGTAGTTCAAAATTTAGAGCTACTATCTTGCACCATACTAGGCAAAATAGGAAATTTTGTTAATAAATAAATAAAATGAAATGAATACCGGTAGTACTTTCTTCAAATAATATTTTTTCTTTTACTAACACTCCTTCCAACTAACAGTTTTACAAATTGAAGTAACCTTGGGAAGTTAAACAAGTTGTTTTGAATAAATCTTTGAATGACATTGAACTGGTCACCTCTGTCCTTTGTCTGAACTATGTTGATTATCAGTTTCTTCATTTTATTTAAAAAGCACAAACATGTGCATGCAGATACTCTGATTTTCATAGGGAGAACATTGGGTTATTTTAGACTATGTTTGATTGTTTCCAACTGAGAGTCTCGTCATTTGAACTTTGTCTACTCCTAATAATTAGTTTTCTCTTGGGGCTCTCTCTCTCTCTCTCTCTCTCTCTCTTTCTCTCTTTCTCTCTTCCCTCTAACAAATGTCTTTTTACTCTCTCTCTCTGACTTTTGTTGACTTTCTTTTTTCTCAGACATCTCTTCCAGTCTTACTCTCATAGTGTAGGCCTACTCATTTACTCTTTTCCTCTCCTCTCTCTCTCTCTCTCTCTCTCTCTCTCTCTCTCTCTCTCTTTCTCTCTTTCTTGGTGTCTTTCCTTTTCTCCCTGTTTCATGTTTCCTCCTTATTATATATCACTGCCACTTCAGCTGAATAAAAAGTGTGGTTGAAAAATATGTAGAACTTGCTTTCCAATGGGAAAGTCACATTTTTCTGCTGCAAAAGAAAATATTAGTGAAGCAGAAAATGTTAAGAAAACATAAAAAGGTCGGAAATAGAAAAGCAATCTACAATGTAGTTTATGTTTGCCTTTACAAAATGATGTCGTGGTTACAATGTTATTGTTAACACATTTTTGCAACTGCTAAAATCTATGGCATATGATATTTTGTTTAAATGCTAACACGTATGAATCCACTCAAAAGACAAGGCATTTATGCAGTGGTACTAGTCGATTTCTTAACACTAATTTAATTTTGTGTAGAATAAAGGAATTTACAAGGTCCTTAGACTTGGCAATATTAACGAAGGGTCAGAAACATGAATTTATAGTTGTAATTTGCTTATAATAACTAATATTGCATTTTTGAAGTAGACATTGCGTTGATGTTAGTAACTGATTATAGTCATTATTGCGGAATATGAAGAAACAATTGGCCTCAATTTACATTGTGGCACATAAGATTGTTCTAATCAGAGAAATACTAATTCTCTGGTCTAACCATGAGTGATGCATTTATGGTGATACTTTGTGAAATTTAACCCATCATACATTTTGTGACAGACAGAACTTGACTATTCAATAGAACACTTTGTCATGACATAAATCAAAGTTATGGATACTTCCACATTTGTTCCAGGGCCAGACACCTGTTGTTTGGTATCATGTCATTATTAAATGATGCTAGTTATAGGGTAGCTTTATCCAGGAGAGCTTTCTTTGTTATTGAAATATTAGCGAGTGGTTAGATAACAGCATATTTTAAAAGTCAAATATTACCTAGTTATTATATTATAGTGCATGCATTCAAGATGCATTCAAGATAACTTCATGAATACATGTAGGTTGATAGAGTACTGGTGGAAATAAACCAACCACCAGACCTGTAATACAAACTGTTATCAGTAATGAAAGTCATTGCCATCTGTTAGATGCAGACTGATCTCTGTTGTGTAGTGCAGGTTTCTCCATCAGTACTCGTTGATTGATTGATTGCTCTGTTCTATCTAGAACTTATAAATATCAAATTCAGTCGAATTTGACCTCTATCTTGTGACCTTTAACCCTCAAAACTCCATTACTCTGTTCAGACTGGAGTAAATGAAATGTTTTTTAACTTTTTTTTAATAAACGGTCATTGTACATGTATAGCAGGCATGCATACCTGTACATTATAGTTTTGAAGAGTTCAGTTGATATGACAATTGGCCAACCATCTGTGCATGTTCGAGATAAGCCCGCCCAGTTATAAATATGATTTTCATACAATACTACATTTAGACCAGATCTGGACCTTGATACTTAAAGCCTGCCTGCACTAGTTTGGCCAGGGGGATTAGACCTCCCTGCAAGGTCACTGACAGGTGGTTATCTTATCAAATCAGCTCTCAATTAACAAAAGAAAAAGGGGAACATGAGGTAACAACAGGCACCGCTTAGGCATTGTTTCCTATATAGAGGGCGCAAGTAGCTAAAAGAGTGCAGTCCTGCATTAAATGAGTTCTTGTTGGAACATGCCTTTTGCTATACGGCATTTTTCGCTTTACACAGTTCAGACTAGAAACAAAGCTATTCAACACTTAAATTTAGCATGATGATTCTTGTATAGACATACAATGAATATGGGATGTCTGAATGGGTGAGGGGAGGGGCAGGGGGGGGGGGGGTAAAGTCTCTACTACTACACCGGTAAGTGTTATTTCATCTTCTTTTCTCTCCATCTGCTCAGCAATATACTGAAGTTCTTGTTTGGGGTATTTCATATAAACATATGTAGTGGGCTACTTACGTAGTACGGTAGTTAGATGTATAGGCCTAATACTTTTTGATGGTTGTGGGTTTGAAATCTGCAATCTGATTCTATGTTAAAACAAAGTTTAAAACATATTTTGTTAAAACATTACATTTGCAGATAGACTTATAGTTTTATGATTTTATGTAAATGAGATTTATGTCATTGACTTGACGTCTGGTAATACTGACTACATGTACTTTAGAAATTCAACTAGATGTTCAGTACGGTATATTTGATTACTCTTCAACAGAGAACCCACATGATTGTCACATGTGGTCCTGATGAGAAAAAGCTTATGCCTCAGATGGTAATCACAACATTGAATTATTGTCATATTCAGATGGATTTTAGGATTCTGCTACAAGAATGGCAAACATTCACAATTCATTAAAAGTTTTGAAATCATACTGAGATTTGATATTTCAAACAAAGTTTTTTTAGTACCGGTAGTAAATATTGAAATGATTAACATATTTATTCTCTCTCTGATTACAGGGTTTTTACAAGCGTACTAAGGAGTATGTGAAGATAGTAAAGCGTAATGTGACCGGAGTTTTCAAGGTTCCTATGGTTCATTCTACCTATCTGATCAATCTCAATCATGAAGCTACCGATAAACTTACCTACAAACCTCTCAAAGACTACGCTCAAGATCTAGATGATATGCTTACATTCGCTCATTCAGCCAAGAAAGCAGGTAAGAGCTAGCTGTCAACCTTCTAATATCAACTTATCAGGGGCCAGGTTATAGTGGATTGCAGATCAACTTCTGCACTGTAAGCCAATCAGAAGCTATGTTATTATTGAATGTACTTATAAAAACATTAGTCATGATCTATGAGCATTGTAAAGAATATTGCACTTGACTTATGTCACAAATGCCTTTTTGAAATACATGTAATGTTATAGGTGAGACCTGTGCATAGTTCCTGTTCCTGCATGCATAGCTTACTTTGGATTGCCTATGTAGAACTTTGAAAGGGATTGGGTAACTTTGTCTCAGATTCTGAAACAAAACCTAGGATTTTGCAATGATAATTATAAACCTTTAGGTCAGTTAGAAACCCTGTGACGTTTACAAGCCGATCGCCTGTCTGATTATCAAGATATTCATGATTGGAAATCAAAATTAAATTTTGTGTTTTCCTAACGGTTTTCATAACACTACAGTCTATTGGGGATACAAGTATGGTAAAACCGGTCACTCAAAGATTTTTTTCTTTTTGGGGGCACTTCTTGATGATTTTGAAGCGCATTTGTTTTAGGTCTGCAATATTACACCATATTACAGACACTGATAACATGTAGGGCCGTGCATCTCAGGTTTAACATTGTTAAACGATACCTTTAAAGAGAGATGGTCATCAGTTTCTATGAGCAGTAGGTCGTAATTCACTGATACCAGATTTGGTGGAAATACCATCAATGGGTGTACAAGTCCTACACACAGCAAAGCCATAGTCCCATCAAGAAATACCCCCTAGTCTCTTGGAGAGTCTTTGGTTGAGGGAAATGTAAGATACCGGTAATGACTTTACCAAAATTGAAAATACTTGACGAAAACAAGAATTTGTTCTCTAATAAGTAATATCATATACCTACATACTCTGAGCCATTTTAAAAGTCTAGAAAAGGAGTATACCTCTTGTCTCAGGGGATCTCAACTCAAGTGAGATGTACATGAGAGTAGGAAATGACATTGGCCCAATCCCGAAGGTAAGATGGTGGGGTCACTAACCAGTAGCTAATGTTGTCTTCAAATGCCCTAGAGCATGCCCCTAGATGGAAGTACATACACATTGTATTACAATCAAGCTCATAAACAGTATGTTAGCTCCAGATAGTGGCATATGTGAGGTTCACACGGCAGTCCGCTAACTTTAAGTTTATGTTGTGGTTTTAAACTTTGAATTTACCTTGTAGTTTTAGGGACTGTGTGGATGCTCTCGTAATTACGAAACCTTAACTCGAAGTTACAAACCAGGACAGATATTTAATTTAGAGATAAATATGAGCAGCAGGTGGTCATCACTCAAAGTTTAGTTCTTCGTGGATTCAGTTGAACTTAGAGGTTACAGCAGTTGTATGCTTTCTCCTGCTTGTGCAGGGTAGTTAACTTTCAATCTTATACTCATTGTTTCAGTCCCGTGTGAACCCTTGTCATTGTTCGTTTCACTGGATTGTTGTTTTCAACTTCAAGGTTTCAAATACTTCAGGTTAAAACCATGATGGTCATGTGAACATTGTTATATGTAGCTTCCAGCTTCTATGCTGGAGGGCATGTGTAAGTCTGCCTTGACCTTACCAACCCTCAACTCTCCTAGGGAGTTTAGAAAGTGGTAGAAAGCAAAATGGCAGTTTCACATAAGTTAAGTTTGTCATTATTCCTTTTTCATGCATACTTGGTGATATTGATAGAACAGAATACCGGTATTATACTTTTGCTATCATTATTCATGAGGAATGAATATACTCATGCCTCATGTAAGCTTTAATATCTTTTCTGAACTTCGCTTTCTCTTTTTGTAATTGATATACATACCTGTACCATGTTGTCCATTGCAGGTAAGTTTATCCCTATTAAATCACCATTCTAAACCTAACTGTGGACTCTATGGAGGAGAATTTTTTTGACCTTGCATTTGACCTGTACATAGCTGGGTTGACCTAAATAAGAAGGTTTCCCTGCTGTTCGGGCTGTAGGGTGTATTACCTGGCTGGGTATGGTGCCCATAAATGATTAGACATTACCTGCATTTACACTGCAAAACCCAAACATTTGGATTTTTGTGACATTCCGTTGTTTCTAACATGACCAAAAATCGAAATTAAAAAATCCACCTCTGGAGTGTGGTTTTTTAAAACACCCGCCAAAGTTTCGTCAATTTTTGCTGTGAAAATACAAATTTTTTGCTCACGTGACTCTCCTCGTTTCCCTGCTAACTCTTGCAGAGCTCCGACGAGTTACACATGCATATTTATCACCTAAATATTGGTACGAGCAAATGGTTTTTTTTATGGGTTTCTGCAGTAGCGTAAAGAGTGAGAGAGAATTGATAAGTTTTTTAGAAGTTTAAAAAAAGGTTCCTCTTCTGAATGGTATCAAGTGTATGTCAGAATATTTGATAAACTTCTAGCCTATTAATTTTTTTTAAATCAGATTATGAAATAAATATTGAGGATAATTTTTGACAAAAAAGCTTTTGTTGCACAATATCCTCTGTGAAGCTAGTACATGTACTAATAGACTTAATGTACAGATGTACTTGCAGTAATAGCAATCCCTTGAAAAATGATATCTTCATGAATTATGGAATCCAAGTGTATCACGCTTAAGCTATGGTCACAAATCAGAGCAGCGACCGACCGATCAGTAGCCTGCTCGGTCGCTGCTGGAATTAGGCATCGCCCAGCGATTAGGTCGGTGCCCGGGCGGCGACCGCCCAGGCACCGAGCGTATTTTGGGCGGCGAGTGAAAAGTGAGCAGGCGCCGCCCAAATTTTAACTCCGCGCTAAAACTTCAGCGGCGACCGAGCGATGCCCTAAAAACGAGCGGTGCCTGGACGGCAGCCGCTCGGTGGCTGGGCAGCCGCCGGGCAGAATTGGTTAAAAACTCGCCGCTCGGCCGCCGAGCAGTCTACTTTTGGGTAATGTGACCATAGCATTAGGTAGTACAGGAAAACATTAATATTCCTATTCTGTTGTACCTATCATTAAATTTGACTGAATGACAGCTGAAAGGTGATTCTTTTAGAAAGGACCATTCAATCATTCAATACACTGGTTTCAATCCATGGATTTATGTTTTGAAAGCTATAAATGTTATGTTTATATGTTTATACCTTTTTACTTCCTACATGTATAATAATATCGTTTGTTTGTTGTAGTTATTTTGAATGTATCTTTGAATGTTTCAAATACATTTTTAAGTTGTATAAGCATGCAAATCAGCTTAATTGGCCTAATTTTCCATCCTCTTTTCCAGCTAAGAAAGCTATGTACACATTTTCTGATATCTTTACTTGTCAAGTATCATTTCTTTATGATCTCAAAACATCAAGTGTCAATTTGTTAGTAATCTGTCAGGGAGTAGGGATTTTATTTGGAATCATTACCAGAACACAAATCTACTTTGAAAACATTGTAGCTTTAGCTGATGTTTCCTGTTTTCACTTAGCAACCAGTTGCCATGTTACACAAAAGGTCAAGGTGTGTTCCAGGTCAAGCCTTCAAGGTCAGACATTTCCTAACTTTAAAACAAAATGGGCAAACTTGCCCCAGACAAAGTAAATCTCTGCTATAGGAAAATGCCACGTTTGCATGAATTGCAACAGTAGAATCAATTTTTAGAAACCGGTAGTTTAAAGGTACTATGTCCCATTTGCAGGCCAAAAAAATGAAAAGGTTAAATTCCAACCGCATTTGAAAGACAATACTAATTTAGAACTTCCCTAAAAAAAAGGGGGCTTGAAAGTCTTTAAGTGGAAAATAATGACTATTAGTTGTCGAATCGACTAAGTAATAGTCTGATTTTTTAGACCATTGTACCGAATGGTCGTACGTTTTATGCTGCGCAAAGATTCAATCAGTTAAATTTTGGCCATTACAAGAAGTGGGTTATTGATGTAGACAAATGCTCATGTACCCTTTACAGCTCATTTTATGTATGTTATTACCAAAGATGAAAAAAGCCAGTCAGTCATTCAATAGTGTCTGACAGTGAAATCTAGCAAGTAAACGGGTTTCCTTGTATAATTTGAATATTAGGACACTGTTAATGTTTAAATTTCAGAGATAGTACATACATGACATATTAATAATTCTTGCAAAGTTCTACAAAATTTGATGTTGGCTGCAAAAGGGACATCGTACCTTTAAAGTACCGGTAAGCAAAGTTCAGACCAATATAGCTGGTGTTGTCATCAATTTGTTTACATGTGCACCTAGTGCTAATTGAGGAGTTTAGCTCTGTATTATGTCAATTGTATACTAGTGTTGTGTAAAATAACTGAGTATTACTGAGTCAGCATCTCTACAGGCTTGTTCCAGGTACCGGTGGAAAGTCCTACAATTGACAGGAAAACAAATTGTGTTTACCATAAAGAAATGTATACATTTCGCTTGGCAAAATTAATGGCACCAAAAGAAGTGTCCAGAGCATAATTTTAAGTCTTAGTATAGTAGTTACTAGTTCGTGACATGATGTCAATGAATTGAAAGTTTAGGTAATATCAAGCTTAAAGGGCAAATCCACTCCAAAAATAAATTACTTTCATTAGAAGCAGAAAAATCGATGAACCATTTTAAAAAAGGTTGAGCAAAATCGGATAACTAATAATTAATGACAGGAAAAACTAAATTTTGAAAATCACATGACAAATTGGCAACTCATTGACGAGTCTGTGAGGTCATTGCCTCACTATCCAGTGTCCACTACCGGGTAATTGTTTTCTTTATATCGATAATATAAATTTCAAAGTTTCCCCCTAAAAATCTTTTTTCCTCACACCAGCATCCAAGTTTTATTGATAGTGATATGTTTTTGTCTGGATGCACTAAAAACTAAAAACACATAGACATACATGTCCACATGGCTAGTAGAAGTATTTATCATTATTGTGTTTTTATTATGACTGCTAAGATTAGAATAAAATATGAGAAGCTTTAATTATGGTTGAAAATGGTAAAAAGTGTAACAAAACAGGACTTGCTACTTATAGGGTCCTAATGCTTTGGGTAGCCTAAATTTTATTTTGAAGTTTGAGCTAGGCTTTGAACCCCTAAAGCACAATCAATGCATACATTTACATCTGCATCATTGTTGCTATACATCAACAAAAGTTTGTTTTTGGTCATTATTTTAACTCATGATACTGGCACCTGTGTGCTTTGGGAGTGATGGAGATAAAGTGTGATGAACTTGCATGTACGTGTAGTAATGGTATGTATACATACAGTGTGACTTCAAGGATGCACACTGTACATGATGACATTGACAGGTTCAGGTTATTACCAGGGTTCTAGACCTGACTTTGGCATCTGATGAGTCATAGACTAGACTCTAATGTCAAAGGTCAAACTCAATTCTGCTGCCACATCATCTAGTGATCACGTGTCTCACAAGGCCTGTCTTCATCTGACCTAAGTTGCAAAATAACCCTCTATTTTCCCTGAAGCTCGAATTTGCGCCTTCGCCAGACCGATACGCTCATCTCAAACTAGATGAAGACAAGTGAAGTGCAAATTAGCCCGCTATTTTCCGAATAGCGGGTTATTTTGAAAACAAGACCAACATTTCTCTGAACATTTTCTTGACCAAATAGCCTGCTAATTGCAACTGCAGGCTAATGAAGACGCAAATTACAGTGTACTTGGCTAATTTGAGATCGGGCTAGTTAAAATAGCGGGTTATTTTGCAACTTCAGGCTGATGAAGAAAGGGCTACAGAGTCAAGGATATCTTGTTTTGGGGGTTGTTTTTCTGATGCCATTTGGGGGATTGTTATTCAGGGTTGAACTATGCCTGGAATATGAAGCAAAAAGTTGTTGGATTTGTCATATCTAGGTCAGGTATTCCACCCCACCTTGTGAAAAAGGATATGAGATATTACATTGGAAAATATGAAATTGATTCTTCAGGAATAACTTTCCTAATACTCAGAAAGATGATGTCTGATTTAAAGTTCAGATTGTCAAATATTTCTGATATTCTTGATCCACTAGTATTTGTAAACATTTTATGTTCTGTAATTTCTTTTGATTATAGGTACTTTTAAATATAATGTTACATAACTTTTCTCTTAATTGCCGGTGCTTTTTAGAGAAACTTCCTTGAGGTACATGTATATGTAGATGTCTCTTGGCTTCTCAATGATAAAATGGGAAAAAGAAGAGACATAATTTGTTCTACAGCTGTTTCTTGACTATTCTACCTGCTTGGAAGAAATTCCTTGAATACCTTTGACCGCCCATCATGGCACCTGGATAATAGCTTCCAAATTACATACTGTATGGTATAACTGTACATGGGCTTGCAACGAACACTCACGTTCACGTTCACGTGATCACGTATCACGTTTTGCGCTGTTTCGTAAAATAGGTGACTCTAATTTACGAAGTGTAGGGTCTACCATTCGTTGTTTTCCACGCCGGTAAAACACGAATGATCACGTCTTCCAAAACGTGACGTGAGTGTTTAATCAATATTTTTATAATTGCAAGCGCTTGTTACTAAGACTAGTCATGACGTCACCGTAATATGTATGATTTGTGTGTGTACGGTACGAGTACGTATCGCCTGCGCCTAGCTAGCTGACAACAAAGTCGGAGAATGGGTGAGTAATTGATTGCAATATGAGTGAATTTAGTGAATTTAGTGATTAATTTTGAAAAATTTGTAATAGTTTTCGTGATCTTCGGTAATTTCTTTTCATTTTGAGACTGTTCTCAACAGATATTTGGGGAAAAGGCTAGGGAAATATTTCTCTTCAAATTGCACTTTGATTTTCATCGTCGTGAAGTAGTTTGACTGCGGTTTGCCGTCATGTCACCCAGTTAGGGCCCGGGGTTCCGGCAGGGCCACCCCGTGGAATTGCGGTGCTCATCTGCAAATTTGATCGTCATCATGAATCTAATTCATCAATTTATTGATTGAATTTAAATCTAGATTTAACTTACCTTGAAATAATCTATGAAGTATGATTTCTTTAATAATCCAAGTGGGTTAATTCTTGTTAAAATCTTTAGTAGACCCTTCTTCTAGACGTGGACTCTGTTGAGGTACTCAATACCCCCCCCCCCCCCCCACCCCCCACTGAGCAAAATATTGGCCGGCACGATTTTCAAATTTCAGCACACTATATTTCAAATTTGCAATTATACACGCAATGGCCCAACGTATAAATTTACTCTTACTCATGTATTATACATTTGTTTCTATATTTTGTATATTGTTTGCATACCTTATGTTTTATATAATTATCCATATTTGTTGAATAACTGATTTGTTTGATCGCAGAAAATAAAGTCTTTGAAATGAAATGAAATGAAAAATTGGTGGTGTCAACTTCAGACCAGAATTATCTGTGACCATGGATAATCAAACAACTCCAAACCCTATTTTATTTAGGCCTAGATCTAGATGTAAACCTGGAACTTATTAATAAAAATATTCGAAAAACAACAACTAGTCTAGGATTTGTTTATTTAATGTTTAGATTTTGTGTGGGTCCAGCATGCTTGTCTAGTTGTCATAACTCATATTCATAAGGAGTCTAAATTAAGATTTGTTTCCAAATTGTGCAGTTCATGTTGATAAATATATTTTTGTTGGACGTTGTATAAGAAATGACCCCTAGTCCACAATTATGTTTACTTATCTGTAGTCCACCTCTTCTTGTTATAATAAACTAATTCTACTTAGTACTTCTTCGTGCTTATAGGCCATAGAAAGCACTGTGTGAGGTACACGTTAAATATTCCATTAGTTTTACTTTGTACTGTGGTTCATTAAATAGGAATGTTGATTTCCACACCATGTTAAATTTAAGGCCAACCATGACATAAAAAATAGCTATTATGCTTGATCTATTTTATTGTTAAGGAGAAAGGGATGCCTTGATTATTGTATTGGTTTTTTCCTTCTTTTTGTTCCAACAGATTGAAACTAAAGAGCTGAAAGAAGTTAACAACATGAAGCAGAAAGTCCCATGCAGGTAAAATTACCAGGTTATTTAGCACACAAATATTAAACGATCACCTACATGTATTAATTCACTAACAAAGTAAATGGAACTAAGTTGACGTTGCAATTATAGCGCTTAGAGACTTCGGTGGTGAGCGCTTTATAAGTAACATTTTTATTATTATTATTATTATTATTATTAGCGTATATAGTGGAGGGTATATTTTATTCTAGTTCTGCACCTAGCATACAATTTCAATTTCAATTTCAAATTTATTCACATTTCCAACAAAACATTACAAATAATTATAAGCATTTAAAACAAATTTAAGAAATACATGTTGGAAACAGAGGGGTCCACTAAAAAGCAATGCTTGTACAAGTGTGAACACCTCAAATGAAACTTAGGAATAATGAGTAATTAAATTTACTATTCTGTAATTACAAATGGAACTACAAAATAGGGGAAAGAAAATGGGGATGCCAACAGAGACGAGAAAGGGACAAGACAATACTTTACACGACAAAGATAGAAGAACATGGTCATAATCATACAAAGAGTAGACAATGACAAAAAGAAGTGAGAGATCGAGGGTACAGAAAAAAATACTAAATGATGAGCTGCATGTGGGGTTGAGAAGAAGATAAGGAAAGAGAAATATTGATGTCTTTAATTTTTTTGGTTTACAAAGGAAAATGTGTCCTTATTTAAAGGAGGTCCTGTGTGCCCGCCCCCCCCCCCCCCACTCAGTGTTATTTGGGGTATGCGTATGCGTGTTCCCTCCTTTTGAAAACACCCCCTAAGTCTGGTGTGTAAAGTCAATACGGGCCGGATTTTTGTGTGCTATGAGCCAGACTTTGTGAAAACTACCCCTTTACTGGACATTTTGGGAATACGCATGCGGTCCTGCCGACCCCTGAGTGGGGGGGGGGGGGGACCTGGCCTGTGTGTAGAAGAGCCATATCTAATCCACATCCAAAGCACTACATGTAGGGTATACACAGGACCCCTCATTACTTTTTTGTAAGGGCTCCTTTCACTTCTTGAGCAATGAAGATGAAGAAGAACACAAAATAAGATGAAAGTCTGTTTATAGGATGTATTATGGTTGATATGTATCCATTAGTATCAGTTTTAAATTGAAGTACCTACTTTGTTTTCTGTCATGTAGGATGATGCTTCTCTACAGTGGGTGATGAAGGCATGCTGGTTTACAAACTCAGGAGAGGAACAAAGAAGAGATATTGACGGGATCATATCTAGAGATGCGGGCCTACTACACTTCATACGAGCAAGTGTGCTAATATATATGTAGGTACCCCAATAAACTTTTGTGGAACACATGTCATGCAGAAAATTATAGATCTGACGAATAATTGACTGAATATCACAATTGTGATTTAGATTAAAAATTAAATGTCAATATAGATGAAATATAAGTCTACGTTACGTGTGTTTCAGTAGCATTATTTCCAGTATATTCTCTGGTCCAAGTTGTTTGGTCATTTTATGTCCCATACTTAAAGGTAATACACAGTTTTAGTATGGGGTCATAAATTTGGTTCAAATTAATGAACATATTGGACGCATATGAGATCCTACAATATTCAGTGATCGTTGTCGCGGTTGTAATCGAGTCTAAAATTATGAAATTGTAAATAATAAACTCTTTATGTTGTATAGCTCCCTCTCAAGGTCAAGATATAAATTTTTCTTGACTAAAATCGACCAATTTGCTATTCTCGTTTGGAAGTTATATATCACATCTACATATTCTGAGATTTTCATGGTCGCAGCTACCATTTGAAATTTATCAAAATTTACCGGGAGCACCAGTAAATATTTATATTCAATTTTTCTCGAAAGCAGAAGTGTTTTAGAGGCTAAGTTTTCTAGTGCTTATAATACATCCACAGGGGCATTCAAATATATCAAAATTGTAAAGAATCACTATCCACCCAATTTTCAAAATTTCGTAAAACTTTGTATTACCTTTAACCGAGTATTATTCAATAATGAGCACGAGTTTACATCACAAGTACATTGTATTACTTATTTCATACCTTGTCTGAACCATACTCCAGCAGTCCTATCGTCTCAATGGGATCATCAGAAATAATCTAAAATGTGGTCAGAAACTAGTCTTGTACGAAAAATAGTTTCGGTTTGCCCAATAGAACCCCAAGTGAATTTCAATCCTTCCTTTTTCTGAGCAGGTATCAGGGTGTGTGTTATTAGTCGTCATTGATTTTCTTATATCTTATTTCATTTTTCCATTCAACAGACTTGGGTTATCACTACAGCCCTTTCTTCTGAAAACTAGGCTACAACTTTAGTGATGAATGCAGAAGACATCTACACGGGACTACGTCTTAAAGATGCCACCCTCATATTATGAAAGTGTACAATATAGATGGGTTTAAACTGGAATATTTACATGATATTTATTTATTATTTGTATTATATGTTTGTAGAATACCACATTCAATAAAGCTAATGAAGTTTATTATCTTGTCAACGTAGAAATAATTAAAGATAACTAATCCTCAATGAATAAACATTAAAATTCTAACAATGTAAACTACCATCTTATAAGATGAAACTGAGGACTGGGCAGAAAGATTCTCCTTGAAATTTGAGTGATAAAGATCTATCAGTCCATATCAAAGATTGAATTAATTAATGATATTTTAATTATAATTATACTTGTTGAAATTCATTTACCTCTATGGACGGGGGGGGGGGGGGGGGGGGGGGGGGGGGGGGGGGGGGGGGGGGGGGGGGGCTATTATTACATGGCCCATGTAACGGGTTGCAATAGTGTACACATATGATTATATGTTTATATTAGAAGGACTTAGAAAGTGAAAAGTTTTGAATTATAGCATTAGTGTTGGTTGAAGTAACGGCAGCAGTGGCGGATCCAGGGGGGGGGGGGGCCCGGGGATTGGGCCCCCCCCCCCTGGCGCTCAAGGGGGGGGGTGCAAATTGAAATTTTTTTTTTGGCCGGCGCGTTTTTCAATTTTTCGGGGGAGCAAAAACAAAACAAAAGTTGGGCCCCCTCCCCTAAGAAATCCTGGATCCGCGCCTGAACGGCAGTGTTGATTGTTAATGGGAGGGGGGGGGGGGGTTGTTTCCCCAGTGAAATTAACGGTATACCAATGTAAAGTGAATTAAAAAAAGAGAAAACTATTCTTAAAAATAAAAATTATACAGGACATGGCCTCCTAACAAAACCCTGGTACCACTTCGGTGGTGGTGTTGTGTGTGTTTTTTGTTTTTTTTTTTGGGGGGGGGGGGGCAAACCAATTAAAATTTCTAGTGTTAAATTCAATTGTCTTTAAAAAAAAAAATTGTCAAGATATTGAAATTAAACAATGGTTCACTTTCCTTTTTTCAAGTTAGAAAACTTGAATAAAATGCTAACCCTAAATTAAAAATGTTCTACTTCTAGCAAAGATTCTGCAAAGGCTGCAAAAGGTAGAGTGAAGAGAATCCAATTGAAATGTGGACAGTAATGGAGTGAATATGGAATGGTTGATCGTAGTTGATAACGAGGGAATGCAAATGAGTGGTAACAAGTACGACTGAAAGTGAGACAGAAAGGAATTGCAAGAGGTTGTTCAGTCAATGGAACAAACCTTGCAGAAGATAATTTTCGGAGAGAAATAGAGAAAAGGGGAATCATTAAAAAAGGAAAAGGGGCACCTATCAGTAGGAAAAGGGTACTTACGAGAAAGGAAAAGGAGGCATGTGTCATAAGGACATTGATGAGAAAGGAAAGGGGCTCTTATTAAAAAGGTAAAAGGGCACTTATCAAAAATTATAAGGGAACGCGTGACAAAGTAAAGAATAAAAAAGCCTTTTATCAGATATCACAAGAGGCACTTATGAAAAGGGAACAGTGGCACTTATAAAAGGTAAAAGGGGCATCTGTCAGATTTGAATAGGGAGTAATTAACGCAGGTGGTAAGGGGGCGTTTAATAAGTAGGCCTATGTGAAAGAATGTGTTTTTATCTCGAGTTTGTCTCATCATGCGTGGGATCTGTGGGTGCTGGGGTTCCTGAAGCAACCCTATACATGGATTTTCTTCAGTGGGTGCATATAACCCATGGACATTTTTGTAAACCTTCAAATGATGAATTATCATCGAGCCCCCCCCCCCTCATTTTTTTTTTGTCAGCTCGTGACAAACATATAATCCAGATGAAATAATTCTTCACAGCATATCAGTGGCGGATCTAGGGGGGGGCGAAACGGCCGCGGCCCCCCCCCCCCTATTGGCGGCGCAAAAAAAAGGAAGAAAAAAGAAGAGAAAAAAAGAAAGAAGAGAAAAAAAGGAGAAGAGAAAAGAAAGGAGGAGAGAAAGGAAAAAAGGAGAGAAAAGAAAAGAGAAGAAAAGAGAAGAGAAAAGAAAAGAGAAGAGAAAAGATAACGAAATTATTGAATAGAGGGGGGGGGGGGCCGGGCCGGCCGCATAAAATCTCGAGCCGCGGATTGAAGTTTAAACGTTAAGAACAGCCCCTGCGCTACAAAGGTCATCACTCTGAAGTGAGAAATTTGAAAGGGCACAATATTTTGGGTGTCTTTTAAATAGAAGTTATATACTCAACAGTCAAATTCTAAATTAACGGTAGGGCCGCTTCACAACTCTTATTTTGCCCTTCATTTGGATTCAGCTCATACCATCTCGCTTGTGCTTGTATTTGAACTCATATTGGTAGTAATCATGGACAGGGGCGGCAATCCTGGGCCCGATAGGGGAACACGTCCCCCAGGAAATTTAGAAATATAGCTAGAAAGAAATATAGCGAAAAGAACGTACATATTGGGCTCAGGGATTTTCTAGAATGCATAATTTCAGCATTCAACATTGAAAAAATCTCGCTTGGTCGCTACGCCCCCCGGCCGGCCGCGGCCCTCGCCCGATAACACAAAACTATGACGCTCCCGGCCGTGATTTATCCATGGTTGGTGTAATAGATCTTTTTCCATTTCATTTCTACTAACCTAATTGTGTGCCATCACAATCATGATTGTTTCATTTTCCCTTTAAAGCAGGCGCGTAGCCAAAGGCGGTAGGGGCAGTAAGATGACATAGGACGAAAAAGGAGCAGACAAAGAAACATTTTTGAAAATTCTGACACGTCGAGAACGGTACAAGCGCCAGGGGGGGGGGGGGCCCAACCCCCCAAAAAGGTAAAAATCACGTGATTTTACATGATTTTTTTTCTCAAGGGGGGGGGGGGGGGGCCGGGCCCCCCGGGCCCCCCCCCCCCCTGGATCCGCCACTGGGTCAAAGCTTCCGCGCTTTGCGCAGGCGGGAGGAACCTGAATTCAGACAAGGATTAAGAGTCGAGAATGGTACAACGAATCGTCTTCTTTCTCTAATAATTTAATGAAACGTCAAAGCTTCTGCGCTTCGCGCGGGAGGGGGAAAACTGAATTCAGACAAGGATTAAGAGTCTAGAACGGTACAACGAATAGTCTTCTTTCTCTAATAATTTAATGAAACGTCAAAGCTTTCTTCGCGCGGGAGGGGGAAAACTGAATTCAGACAAGGAATAGGAGTCAAGAACGGTAAAACAAATCGTCTTTCTCTAATAATGAAGAAAAGGTCAAAGCTTCCGCGCTTCGCGCGTAATTGGGAGGGGGGTGGCAGCGAGCTGCCCGAATATGAGTTGTTTTATATCTTTTCTCGTTTATTTTGGTGATAAATAACACTTTCACAATATTATGGTCAAATTGTTGCTCGCTCACTAGCCGAATTGTGAAACCAGAAAATTATTTTTTCGGGCAAGAGGCTATAGTCCCCCCCCCCCCCCCCGATGAAAATGTCCAAAATTGTACCGGTATGCTGCTTCTAATATGACCTTGAAAAAACGGTCTGCGCAATTTTGGAATTTCCGCCCCCCCCCCCCCCCCCCCCCCCCCCCCCCCCCCCCCCCCTTTTGGAAAATCCTGGATCCGCGCCTGGCATATGAGTAAGGAAAGAAAAATGTGAAAAAGAAACCAAAGATAAACTTTAAGAAAAAAAAAAAGAGAGAAAGGAAAGAAATAGGCCTATTATCTTGCTCCTTTTCATTTCAATTTTCTTGCAATTTATTTATTTCTATAAATCTTCAGCCTTCTCCACTTGCATCTCTCTCTCTCTCTCTCTCTCATTATGGGATAAAAAATAGCATATGAACCTACTCATGTAAGGCATAATTTTTCCTATCGGTCTGTATTAATTTGAAATTATGCGAGCCAAATATTGGTACGTAATGGTGACCAGCAGTGACGTAATAGGGGGTAGTGCAGGGAGGGGCGAGTTTCCCCCTCCATATCCTCCGCGAAGCTTATGACGTTGCATTAAATTATTAGAGAAAGAAGACGATTTTGTTGTACCGTTCTCGACTCTTAATCCTTGTCTAAATTTAGTTCCCCCACCCACCCCCTTCTGCGCAAAGCGCGAAAGCTTTGACGTTTCATTAAATTATTAGAGAAAGAAGACGAATCGTTGTACCGTTCTCGAAAATAATCTTCGTCTGAATACAGCTCCCCCTTGATATCCCTCCTGCGCGAAGATCGAAAGCTTTTACGTTTCAGAAGACGATTCGTTGTACCGTTCTCGACTCTAATCCTTGTCTGAATTCAGTTCCCCCTTCCCTCCCGAGTTTTATGTTCCATTAAATCATTAGAGAAAGAAAACGATTCGTTGTACCGTTCTCGACTCTAATCCTCGTCTGAATTCAGTCCCCCCCCCCCCCTCCCGCGCGAAGCGCGGAAGCTATTACGTTTCATTAAATCATTAGAGAAAGAAGACGATTCGTATTACCATTCTCGACTCTAATCCCTTGTCTCAATTCAGCCCCCCCCCCTCCCGCGCGAAGCGCAAAAGCTTTGACGTTTCATTAAAATTATTTAAGAAAGAGGACGGTTCGCTGTAACGTTCTCGTCTCGTAATCCTTGTCTCAGTTCAGTCCCCCCTCCTGCGCGAAGACTTTGATATTTCATTAAATTATTAGAGAAAGAAGACAATCGTTGTACCGTTTTCGACTCTTAATCTTTGTCTGAATTTCAAAAGTGTTTTTTGTCTGCTCCCTTTTCTTCCTACGTCCTCTTTCTTTACTATCCTCTCTTTTTTTGTGGCCGGCTTTTTTGGGGGTGGGGGGGGGGGGGGTGGCGCCCCCACCGCCCCCTAGCTACGCGCCTGCTGTCAGATAAAACATATTTTGGTACCTTGTAAGGCAATAAATTACGGTCAGATAAGCATTCAGGGTCCCGCCTTAGGGCCCCTGGTGGGGTCGAGGGTGTGGAAACCCCGGAAACTCTGAGGTTTTAGGCATTTGATTACGGTCAGATGAACATATTTGTATACCTTATTTGTGACACTGGCAAGACACTGATTTGCGTGAGGTCCAGCGGGCGGAGCCCCCACAAGCTCAAGGGTTTAAGGCACTAAATTACGGTCGGATGAGTATCAAGGGGCTCACCTTAGGGCCCTTAGTTGGGTCCCGGGGGCAAAGCCCCCGTTTTAGGCGTTTAATTACTTTAACTACTCTGTCTTTCTTGCTCTCTTTCTTTCTATTTCTCTTTAATATGCTTTTTCAAAAAATTCGGAGGTGGGGGAGGGAGCTGGAAGCTCCTGATCCCCGCCGTTCCGCGGGCCCTGACATGTAGGCATCTCAAGAGGCATATTTCTTGCCTGGCTGTAAATTTAGGAATTTGTCATTTTACAACAAACGCATAAAAAAGTATAATTTACTAAAGAATGAGAACAAATCTCGGAAAATTATGACATTTCAGCATTATGTGTAAACCACCGTTATGGAATTAGAAATAAACCACGATTAAATTTTATTTCCCCCGAGTCCCCCCCCCCCCTCTTGTTGGCGGAAAAATCGCAACTGATCTCCCCTACCTTTCTTCTTTCTCTTTTTTTCTTTTAAGTTTGCTGGGGAGGGGGGAGGGGGGGGGGGCAAGGTCCTTTCGGCCCCAACCTTTTACACACATTGTTGGAGGGATTAACCGCAAATAACTGTCCTTCCTTCTCTCTTATTCTTTTATGTGGGGGGGGGGGGGGTGGGGGCGGGGGTGGGGGGGGGGTGGTAACAACTGGGAGGCAAGGCCCTTCCCCGCCCCCCCCCCCCGATCTCCTTTTTTTCCCAGTTTCTTTCTCTTCTTCCATTTCCCTTTCTCTCCTCTTTCCCTTCTTTTCAATCTCTCTCTCTCTCTCTCTCTTCTCTCTTTTTCTGTTTTTTCCTTTTTCCTTTTTTTCCGGGGGGGGGGGGGGCCTTGATCCGCGCCAGAGTTACACAACATATTCTGACCTGAAGCAGCTTTTTTGCTATTAGTCTCTTCTCAATGACAATTTGCATTATTTTTTTAAACGCCAGCGTCAATTTACGTGAGCTTTCGTAGATTGCATATAGCAAAATAACTATTTGTTGGGTCACGTAACCAAACACTTCGTAGATTTGGGTGACCTGTTTCACGAAAGGGCGCAATACGTGATACGTGATCACGTGATCACGTGATACGTGATACGTGAGTGTTCGTTGCAAGCCTCATGACTTGATAAAAGTAAGAATGTCATATTATTTATTGTACAATATACAATTTGGTTGATTAAACCATAGGCTGAGAACTGAGATTCCTGGACATACAACTACATGTATATTGACTAGGATTGGTATTTAGTGATATGAGCTATGTTGTGTCATGATCTTCTGATGTCATGTAATGGTTGATAAGATGAAGAATGTTAAGTTTGACTTTAAAGTTTTGCCTTATGAAAGCTTAATAATTTATGTGCAGTAAAAATTGAAACAGTTTGTTCCAAACATTTTCATGAGATATGTAGTAACCAGTGATTTGTGTATGTTGTACTGTTTTATAAGTATTTATCGAGGAATGTGAGGAGGAAGTTCAGTATCTAGGAATTATTTTTGACAAGAATATTTTTGTTCATGGTAAAAGTTGTCATGATGACTTTAAATAAGAAGAATAGATTTTATCGACAAAAAAGAGGGAGAACGAGAGCCAGAGGCTGGAAAGGGGGAGGGTGAAAGAGTAGAAAAAAGGAGAGATAGAGACGGAGGGAGACAGAGCAAGAGAAGAAGAGGGAGGCAGAGCAAGAGAGGGAGAGGGTGAAAAAGTAGAAAGAGAGATACAGAGCCAGAGCAAAAGAAGGAGAAGGTGCAGTACAAGAGAGGGGAAGGGAAACAAAGCAAGAGAGAGGAGAAAGAGAGCGAGATGTGAGTAGATATATATAAAAAGAGAAAAAACAATTCTTTGTCCGTACGTGGGAGAGACGTAAACATTGCGTATACATGGGCTGAATAACTGTAAATAACTCATCGTAGATAAAATTGTCATTTTATGTATTAATGCTTTTATAATTACCCGGGTTGGAGTTCTATGTTTGGGTTTGGGGTTAAGGTTAGGATTGGGTGTTTATTAAAGCATAATTAATATATAAAATGACAATTTTACCTGAGATGAGGGATTTTAGATCATGAAATCATGAGGAGAAAAAAAAAGTTGGTCGAGCTGTCCCCCGAAGCACCCCACCCTGGACAACTCGACCTGTCGAGTTGTCCAAGGCTTTGGGTCGGGTTGTCTAGAATTCCAAAATACTCCACATAGACATTCCACTTAAACGAAAAATAGGATTCTCAAATCACATCTTGTTGGAATATCGCCATGCATGATCCCAGTGGCGGATCGAGTCGGCGGGAAGAGGGGAGGGGGGGGGGGGGGGTGAGACCAGGGGCGTCGCCAAAGGGGAGGGGGTGTGGGGGTGCGACACCCCTCTACCTGTCAGGATATTGTCGGTAAAATTGCGCTGCCGTAGGGAAAAAAGAGAAAAGGGGGAGGGGGAAAAAGAGAGGGTTAGGGAAAGAAAAGAAAAAAGAAAAGGAAAAGAAAAGAAAGAAAGGGAAAAAAAGGAAAGAAAGGAAAAGAAAGAAAAAGAAAGGAAAGAAAAGAGAAAAAAGAAAAAGAGGGAGGAGAGGAAAGAAAGGAAAAGAAAAAAAAGGGGAAAAAAGAGAAAAAAAGAGTAAAAGGGAAACAAAAGAAACGGGGGTGAAAAAGAGGAGAGAGAGGAGAGGTAAGAGCCTGAGAGAGGAGGAGTGGGAGAAAAAGAGAGAAGGGGGTTGTTGGGTGGAGTCGTCTCGTCGAGGGAGCAAGAAAGACATGGGTAAATATGTTGCTATGTCGGGTAAGCTGTGTCGGTATTCTTGCTCGATCCTCGTGTACTATATCAATGCAGAAGTTAGAAGTCGGTGAGATGTATATTGTCGGTCGGCCGACAAGTTTTTTTTCACTACGATCTGTGACGACTTCGCGAGTGACTTCAACTACAATACTTGTATTTTCTCGAAGTTTCACTTTCCTATAATATCAGTTTAAAAAATCAGAGGTTTAACATTTTCAGGTAAACGAAATTCAACCAAGGTTTAAGAGTCGACAACGGTACGACGAATCGTCTTCCTTTCTCTATATTGTGATAAAATGCCCAAAAAAAATCCGCGCTTTGCGCGGATGGGGAAAACTGAATTCAGACAATTTGGACTTATTAAGAGTACAAAACGGTACAACGAATCATCTTATTTCTCTAATAATTTAATGAAACGTCAAAATTTCCGCGCTTCAAGTGCGTTACCGATATACCAAAACATTTCCCTTAGAGATTACACGTAAACGGAAAATGGAATTCTCAAATCCCACTTTGTAAGTAAAATGTGAGTATGATCCCGGCATCTGATCGAAAAATAAAGGGCACAATTGTGATAGCTTAATGTCTCAGCAAAAACATACTCAAAGCTCAGCGTAAACGAAGATAAAACGACGGAGATATTGCTCGCGAAAGACGAGAATGTGGAATCCGATTTTGAGAAAAATTCATGTCCCATAGAGAATACACGCAACATGTGAAAAATTGACATGCCTCCTTTAATCGCAAAAATACGCAATGATACCATTGTCAAAATGAATTATTGTGATGACTGCATTTGTAGAGAATATTCTAAGGTAGAACATATCAAAATTTGAAAGAAAATCGACCATTATTTACAGAGATACAATCAATTTTGCAAAAATCTGCTGACGTCATAATATACAAATTGATATTTTGAGTTCGGAGGCAATTATAATAACGTCATGAGTTAATTGAGGGTCAAATGACAAATGAAATCTTATCTCCAACTCTTGCTTTTTCCAACCATGATATAAAAGTTGGCGTCAATTGACTATCTGAAGAGGTATTTTCATGTTTAAAATGGGATGTTTTTGATCAAATTTGCATTATATTTTCCATAGCAGCACGCGCGGATTTTGAACTTTGACGCGCGCTCACAGCCTTATGAAAGGTCAAGAGTGACTGAAATTAATGTAAATTGTCATTTACGGTAAGAGGAATCTAAATTATGTAAAAAAAAATGAATTTGACATTTTCCGCGCGTTGTGAGCGCGCACAACGCGCGCGTTGACACGTACGGACGGAACATTTTGAAATGCTTAAAATGACCTGATTCGTACTCTCCTTTAATAGTTAAGTGATTTTGAGCATTTTTAAATTTTGACGCTTGTTTGGAACAAGTATAGGTGGGCTGATCCAACAAAAAATTGAGACAAAATGAAGGGTACATTCGAGATAGCTTTTTGTCTCAGCTACAACATACTCGAAGTTTAGCGTAAATAAAGCTAAAACGACGTAGATATTGCTCGCGAAAGACGGGGATGTAGAATCAAGTTTTGAGAAAAAGTAATGTCCCATAGAGAATACACGCAAAATGTGAAAAATTGACATGCCTCCTTTAATTGCAAAAATACGCCATGATGCCTTTGTCAAAATGAAAATTTGTGAGACTGGATTTGTAGAAAATTGTCTCAGCTAGAACATATCAAAATTTTGAAGAAAATCAATTAATTTTTAGAAAGATACAATCAATTTTCCAAAAATATGCTGACGTCATAATAGGCAAATTAAAATTTTGAGTTCAGAGGCCATTATGATGACGTCATGAGTTAATTGAGGGTCAAATGACACATGAAATCATATCTCTGATTCATACTCAATCAAAATATGAACAAAAATGGGGGGTCACCTTGCATCCTAAAGAGCTACAATGGATTTTGCATAGGCATGTTTTTGCCCATATATGCTATGTATTACAAGAGCTCGCGCGCACGGAAATTTATGTTTAACGGTCGATCATTCCGTCATTGATAGTCATAAAGAGATAAACATGGTATCATTTTTTTTGTAAAAATATGTGGAATATTATGAAGGAAAAAAATGGCGATTCTATGTTGTGCAATAGTTTTACGCGCGAAAACGCGCACGCATGCGCGTGTGCGCGATTTTTTATAAAATGCTTTGAATGGCCTAAAACGTATGCAAAATGATTTTGAGACGATTTTGAGCATTTTAAAATTTTGCGCGCGCATTGACGCGCGGACGTACGCGCACGCGCGTGTTATTTGACCTGCAATTGACCGGACGGATATTGACCTTGATCATGATAAATATGAATGAGAAATAACCTTTGGTTATGAAGATATGATCATGTGTTGATTTTCGTAAAATTTTACAAAATGGCGCCTAGATGACGTCTTCAGTCAAGTCAATGTTGAAAACGTTTTCATGCTTTGTACATATGCCTATACATATGTGTGCCAAATTTGAAGGCATTTGATTGAGCCATTTTCAAGTAATCGTGCGTACAAAAAAGTGGTTCGAAATAAGAAAAATAAAGAATAACTAGATTTGTAATACTTGTTTGGAACAAGTATAGGTGGGCTGATCCAACAAAAAATTGAGACAAAATAAAGGGCACATTTGAGATATCTTATTGTCTCAGCTACAACATACTCGAAGCACAGCGTAAACGAAGCTAAAACGACGTAGATATTGCTCGCGAAAGACTAAAATGTAGAATCCAGTTTTGAGAAAAAGTCATGTCCTATAGAAAATACACGCAAAATGTGTAAAAATTGACATGCGTCCTTTAATCGCAAAAATACGCCATGATGCCTTCGTCAAAATGAAGAATAATAGTAACTAAATTTGTAGAAAATTGTCTCAGCTAAATCATATCAAAATTTGGAAGAAAATCGATCAATATTTACAGAGATACAATCAATTTTCCATAAATATGCTGACGTCATAATATGCAAATTGGAATTTTGAGTTCGGAGGCCATTTTGATGACGTCATGAGTTAATTGAAGGTCAAATGAGACATGAAATCATATCTCCAATTCATTATCTATCAAAAAATGAAAACAAAATTGGGGTCACCTTGCATCCTAAATAGCTACAATGGATTTTGTATAGGCAAGTTCTTGCCCATATATGCTATGTAATACAAGAGCTCGCGCGCACGGAAATTTATGTTAAACGGTCGATCATTCTGTTATTAATAGTCATAAAGAGTTTAACATGGTATTGTAACGAAATCGTTATTTACATTACCTAGCCTTTAGAGGGCGTTAGTTATTGTAATTGTCTATTGTTATTGTAGATGTCGCTATGGTTATGTCGCGCACTGCGATGCGCGTACGTGGGGTTAATCTTGTGGGCAGTTTGTGTTGAGCTGCGGAAGAAGGAAGTTGTGCCTTAATTTGTTTGGAAGTTCAGATTATTAAAGTTCTTGGAAACATTACTTGATCTGTAAGTGCATATTATTTCCTGTGTTGGTAACTTAATTTAGTTACGTGATTGTAAGCTGATCTGAGAGTGTCTGTTGCACAATATATTTTTGTGAGAACGTCGAGTACAGAGAAAGAGCGGGTTCTGACTGAAGAAGTGACGCTACCCAGAGAGTGAGAGACCCGTTTTCGTTACATTGGTGGCTAGCGGTGGGATTAAAACAGACACGAGACACGGTACTCGATCAGCATACGGCAGAGCTGATTATCAAAAATAAGGTTAATCGAGCATTAGCTCGACACGGCAACTCCTCACCGGCTTCAACACGGTGGTCTATAGCACCTCCCTGCTTCAACACAGTGGTCTATAGCACCTCACCGCTTCAACACAGCGCTCTATAGCACCTCACCGCTACAACACGGCGGTCTATAGCGCCTCACCGCTTCAACACAGCGTTCTATAGCACCTCACCGCTACAACACGGCAGTCTATAGCACCTCACTGCTTCAACACAGCGCTCTATAGCACCTCACCGCTACAACACGGCGGTATATAGCGCCTCACCGCTACAACACAGCGTTCTATAGCACCTCACTGCTTCAACACAGCGCTCTATAGCACCTCACTGCTTCAACACGGTGGTCTATAGCGCCTCACCGCTACAACACAGCGTTCTATAGCACCTCACTGCTTCAACACAGCGCTCTATAGCACCTCACTGCTACGACATAGGGCTGATAGCGCCTCATCGCTTCAACACATCACTCTGTGGCGCCTCCACACAACAACGACGCAGAAAGCATCAGTGTTTGGAAGAAACATTGTGGTATGGCTACTCAGAGACTGACTATAGAGGACGAGGTAGAAGTCCATGCAGCAGAAGTGCAGCGAGGCGACGAAGATCTACGTCGGTCCAAGACAGAGATTCAGTCATTATTAGAACAGAATCAGCTTCTCAGACTGCAGGTAAGAAGGCTGCATATCGATCAGTCTCCTGTAAGTTTCCCTTACCAGTCCCAGAGTGGAACACCACCCACTGCTGGTAGACGGGAACATGAGTCAACGGAGACTCATGCGACCACAATGAATGATAACTTGCTGGTCAATCCCAAGGGACCTGAATCACCAATGCATGGATGCCTAGAGGATCAAACGCAAGTTAAGGTGGCACACGAGCAGACTGCAGCTGCTGAGGCGAAGGAACTTCATGCTGCACAGTGGTCTCCAAGTAAAACATCAACAGCCGTTCGTCGGGCAGATGGGCTACGAACAGGCTTCTTACATAGGCAAGATTTGGATGCTTCAGATGTTCTTGCATCAATTCCTCACTACCAGCGACACAGGAGCGAAGTTCCAGGGGTACGGTCACCTGTTACACTGTCTAAGCCAAATGTATCGCCCGACAAATTCGATGGGAGGACACCTTGGAGGGATTACCTCAGCCATTTTGAAGCCTGCAAGGTCGCCAATATCTGGGGTGATGACCAGGCAAAGGTTTTCCTAGCAGCAAGTCTGAGGGGATCAGCACTGAAGATCTTGGGCAGCAAGGCAGCTGACACTTCTCGGATCGCATACCAAGACCTGGTAGTTCTTCTAGAGAAGAGATTTGGCCCAGGCCAGTTGGCAGAGAACTTCCTCCTTGAACTGCGTTACAGACGCCAAGGGCCCAGAGAGACCCTCCAGGAACTGGGTCAGGCCATACGGGAGTTATCCATGTTGGCATACCCGGAACTTACTGAAGAAGCCCAGGATCGGTTGGCAAGGACACACTTTGCAGAGGCGATTGAGGACCAATCCATCAGGGAAGGGGTCTTTCGATCTAAGCCAACAACTATGGATGAAGCCATCCAGGCGGCCTTGGCAACTGATAATTTTTTCAGACTCGAGGAACAACGGTCTGGCAGGAGGCAGAAGCAGGCAAGGGCCGTTGACACTGATTCGGCAGCTACGATCAATGAAATCTGGAGAGAGCTGAAGAGAATAGATGAGAGAATCGCCAAACAGGAACGACCCATCAAGTCAGAAGAATTCAGACGAGAGAGACCCAACTCGTACAGGCGGAGAACACCAACAGCCACAGATGAATGCTACGAGTGTCATGAGAAGGGGCATTTTAGGCGTAACTGCCCTCACGCAAGAGAATACAGGAGGCCTTCGGGAAACGAGGCTCAGCCAACCCAGAGGCCCGAGGGGAGGCTGGACGGACACCAGGGCATGTAACTGACACACCTCCATCTCCTCGAGAATATCCTTCAAGGAATTACATATCTGATAAAGCACGACGTGGTCTTTTTGTTGAAGTGGAGATAAGGGGAATCAAAGCAAGGTTGTTGGTAGATTCAGGTGCCACCGATACCATTTTATCTTCATCCGTGTACTATCGGATACATTCAACTAATAGGCCAGACTTGACAAAAGTGGGAGTTCGCAATGCAGATGGCAGTAGCATGGAAACGCTAGGTAGTGCATGGTTGGAGCTTGGTGTAGGAACATGCATCTTTCCACTAGAAGTAGTCTTCGGCAATACCGACCAGGTAGACGGGCTACTTGGGCTGGACTTCATGGAACCAAATGGGTGTATTATCGATCTGAAGACAAAGGAACTGCGGCTCAAGGGAGAGAGAATCAAATGTACGGATGCACGAGGAGTTTCATTTAGCTCCAGAGTATTGATAGGGGCAACTACAAGGGTGCAACCAGGTCATGAGGTTATTGTTCCAGGCTACACGACAGGGCTGCAAGATGGGACAGGTCTAGGTCTCATTGAACCTGCGGAGAGTAGCGAGCTCCTGAACAAAGGCATCATCGTTGCACGGGTAGTTGTAGAAAGGACGGAAACAACCCTCCCTGTTCGAGTCTTCAACCCAGGAAAGAAGGCATGCGTAATTCGCAGAGGTACACTTGCCGGCCATCTAACACCCATCAGCGGGGAGGACATTGAAGAAATTCCAGGCCAACCTTTACCAACAACCGATAATCATACAGTCCCAGACCATCTCGTAGATCTCTTTGAAAGAAGCAAGAGAGGGATAGACAAGGTCTTCCATGACAGAATTGCCAAGCTACTGTGCGAGAACCAAGACATTTTCGCAATTTCGGACTCAGACATTGGAAAGACTGGCCTTGTCAAACATCACATCAACACAGGGGATAGTCTACCAATCAGACAAAGGCCCCGTAGGTTTCCACCCAAGGAGCAGGAAGAGATTGATCGTCAAATCCAAGACATGCTTGAACATGATAGAATAGAGCCCTCAGACAGCCCTTGGTCATCCAATGTTGTTCTCGTAAAGAAAAAAACGGGTCAAAAAGGTTTTGCGTGGATTATCGTCGTCTGAATCACTTGACAATCAAGGACAGCTACCCAATAGCTCGCATTGATGATTCGCTGGACGCACTTGGAGGTGCAAAATGGTTTTCTACTTTGGACCTGGCCTCAGGATATTGGCAGGTCGAGCTAGATGAAGAAGCCAAAAAGAAAACAGCTTTCGTTGTTCGAGGAGGGCTATACAGCTGGAAAGTGATGCCCTTCGGGCTATGCAACGCCCCATCCACCTTTGAGAGGCTGATGGAGCAGGTCCTGTCCGGACTGCATTGGGAAGTACTCTTGGTTTACTTGGACGATGTCATTGTATTCGCCAAAACAATCGACGAAGAACTGACTAGACTGGGGATGGTCTTCCAACGTCTTCGGAAAGCAGGATTGAAGCTCAAAGCAAAGAAATGTCACCTATTTCGGGAGAGTGTCTTGTATCTGGGACATGTAGTGTCCAGGGAAGGAGTGTCCACAGACCCAGAAAAGATAAGAGCTGTCAAGGAGTGGCCAACCCCTACTAGTGTAAAGGACGTCCAGAGTTTCTTAGGACTGGCCTCGTACTATAGGAGGTTTACTGAAGGATTTGCCAATATCGCCCGGCCACTACATCGGCTAACCGAGAAAGCCCACACCTTCGTATGGACTGAGGAATGTGAAGATGCCTTCCAGGAACTCAAGAAGCGGCTGTACCAATCGCCTATCTTAGCATACCCAGACCCAGAACAGGATTATATCCTGGATACGGATGCTAGTAATGAGGGGATAGGGGCTGTCCTATCTCAAGTGGTAGATGGAAAGGAACGAGTCATATCATATGCTAGCAGAGCTCTGAACAAAGCAGAGAAGAACTATTGCGTTACCAGAAAGGAGTTGCTCGCCGTCGTAGAATTTTTGAAGAAATTCCGACAGTACTTGTATGGGCAGAAGACTACGGTCAGGACGGACCACGGAGCATTGCGATGGCTTCTGAATTTCAAAGATCCGCAAGGGCAGATGGCCCGCTGGCTTCAAGTGATAGCTGAGTATGATATCGAAATCATACACCGAGCTGGTCGCTCGCATGCCAATGCAGATAGTTTGTCAAGACGGCCTTGTCAACAAAAATCAAGCCGAAATAACGGCGATATTGCTCGCAAAAGACAATAATGTAGAATCCAGATTTGAGAAAAAGTCATCTCCCATAAGGATTACACGCCAAAAGTAATGGATCAAGTGATAATAGGGTAATATTAAAGTAAATATGGTTGTTTATTACATTATTTGCGATTGTACGTGTTTTAATATTCAAAGGAGATGGTACAGTGAAAGGTCAAAAAGAAAAAAAAAGTGAAGAAAACAATTTGTTGGAAACGCCCGGACTCGAACCAGGGACCTCGAGGTCGGAAGTCAAGTGCGTTACCGATATACCAAAACATTTCCAATAGAGATTACACGTAAACTGAAAATTGAATTCTCAAATCCCACTTTGTAAGTGAAATATAAGCATGATCCCGGCATCTGATCGAAAAATAAAGTCCACATTAGGGATAGCTTATTGCCTCAGCTACGACATACTCAAAGCTCAGCGTAAACAAAGATAAAACGACGGAGATATAGCTCGCGAAAGACGATAATGTAGATCCAGTTTTGAGAAAAAGTCATGTCCCATAGAGAATACACGCAAAATGTGAAAAATGGACATGCCTCCTTTAATCGCAAAAAACGCCATGATACCTTTGTCAAAATGAAATTTTGTGGGACTGCATTTGTAGAGAATATTCTCAGGTAGAACATATCAAAATTTGAAAGAAAATTGACCATTATTTACAGAGATACAATCAATTTTGCAAAAATCTGCTGACGTCATAATATGCAAATTGAAATTTTGAGTTCGGAGGCCATTATGATGACGTCATGAGTTAATTGAGGGTCAAATGACACATGAAATCATATCTCCAACTCATGCTTTTTCCAATCATGATATAAAAGTTGGGTGTCATTTAACTATCTGAAGAGCTATTTCGATTTTTAAAATGGCATGTTTTTGATCAAATTTGCATTATATTTTCCATAGCAGCACGCGCGGATTTTGAACTTTGACGCGCGCTCACGGCCTTATGAAAGGTCAAGAGTGACTGAAATTAATGCAAATTGTCATTTACGGTAAGAGGAATCTAAATCATGCAAACAAATTGAATTTGACCTTTAACGCGCGTTGTGAGCGCGCGCAACGCGCGCGGGGACACGTACGGACGGAAAATTTTGAAATGCTTAAAATGACCTGATTCCTACTCTCGTTTAATAAATAAGTGATTTTGAGCATTTTTAAATTTTGACGCACGCGTACGTGCGCGTCATGACCTTTATGTGACCTTTTAATGACATGACCTGTTGACCCTTGACCTGAAATATATGTGATATGAATATGAATGACCTTTGCTGATGCATCATGAAGATATGATGGATAACGTGATTTCACAAAATGGCGCCTTGAAGACGTCACGATGACCTGATGACCTTGAAAATGTTCCTGTCACGTCTCATGACAATTACTTATGACTGTGTCAAAATTAAAAGAAATTAACACAACTGATCTTGAGTTAACAGATAAACAAAAAACAGGAAGAAATAAAAAATAAATAATAACTAGAAATTTAATTCGTCATGGGGACGATTTAGGTGGTCTGTTTTCAATGTTATGATCATTGTAAAGTCAAAAAAGAAAAAAAAAAAGAAGAAAAAAAATTGTTGGAGACTCCCGGACTCGAACCAGGGATCTCGAGGTCCGAAGTCAAGTGCGTTACCGATATACCAAAACATTTCCCATAGCGATTACACTTAAACGGAAAATGAAATTCTCAAATCCCACTTTGCAAGTGAAATATGAGCATGATCCCGGCATCTGATCGAGAAATAAATTACACTCATGTGATAGCTTATTGTTTCAGCTACAACATACTCGATGCTTAGCGAAAACGAAGCTGAGACAACGGAGATATTGCTCGTGAAAGACGGGAATGTAGAATCCAGTTTTCAGAAAAAGTCATGTCCCATTGAGAATACACGCAAAATGAAAACAATTGACATGCCTCTTTTAATCGCAAAAATACGCCATGATGCTTTCGTCAAAATGAAAATTTGTGACAACTGCATCGAAAGAGAATTGTCTCAGCTAAAACATATCAAAATGTGGATGAAAATTGATCAATATTTACAGAGATACAATCAATTTTCCAAAAATTAATATTATTAATATAGAACTAAACATATTCACGATTTGTGCGCTTAGTTTATTTGGTGCTGTTTGACATTGAAAAAGACATATATTAGTTGTGACAAATGTTTAAACTTCTTACAGATGCAATAACCACATGAAATTCAGAGAACCCAACTCCTTTTAAGTAGAGTAGTTTGTCTACCTTTAAACATCAAACAAAACTTGACCTAACCTGGTGTTGTGCCTGGTGTTGTGTCTGGTATTGTTCCAGGTGTTGTCACAGGTGTTGTTGCAGGTGTTGTTCCGGTTGTCGTTCCTGGCGTTGTTGCAGGTGTTGTAGCTGGAGTGGTTCCAGGTGTTGTTCCTGAAGTTGTTCCCGAGGGAAAGAATCAAAAGTTATATGTATTAATAGAGAACTTAACATATTCAAGATTTGTGTGCTTAGTTTACTTGCTTATCAGTTGCTGTTTGGTATTGGAAATGACATATATTATAGGTGTGAGAAATGTTAAATCTTCTTACAGATGCAATAACAACACGACATTCAGAGAACCCAACTCCTTTAAAGTAGAGTAGTTTTTCTACCTTTAAACCTCAAACAAAACTTGACCTAACCTGGTGTTGTGACTGGTGTAGTACCTGGTGTTGTGCCTGGTGTTGTTCCAGGTGATGTCACAGGTGTTGTTGCATGTGTCGTTCCTGGTGTTGTTGCAGGTATTGTTGCAGGTGTTGTAGCCGGAGTGGTTTCTGGTGTTGTTCCTGGAGTTGTTCCTGAGGGGAAGAATCAAAAGTTATATGTATTAATAAAGAACTAAATATATTCAAGATTTGTGTGCTTAGTTTACTTGATTATCAGTTGCTGTTTAGCATTGGAAATGACATTCAGAGAACCCAACTCCTTGAAAGTACAGTAGTGTGTCTAACATTAAACCCCAAACAAAACTTGACCTAACCTGGTGTTGTGCCTGGTGTTGTTCTAGGTGTTGTTCCAGGTGTTGTAGCTGGCGGTGTCACAGGTGTTGTTCCAGGTGATGTTCCGGGTGTCGTTCCTGGCGATTTTCCAGGTGTTGTTGCAGGTGTTGTAGCCGGAGTGGTTCCTGGTGTTGTTCCTGGAGTTGTTCCTGAGAGAAAAAATCAAAAGCTATAAGTATTAATATAGAACTAAACATATTCAAGATTTGTGCGCTTAGTTTATTTGATTGTTGCTGTTTGACATTGAAAAAGATATATATTAGGTGTGACAAATGTTTAAACTTCTTACAGATGCAATGACCACATGACATTCAGAGAACCCAACTCCTATTAAGTAGAGTAGTTTGTCTAACTTTAATCCTCAAACAAAACTTGACCTAACCTGGTGTTGTGACTGGTGTAGTACCTGGTGTTGTGCCTGGTGTTGTTCCAGGTGTTGTCACAGATGTTGTTGCAGGTGTTGTTCCAGTTGTCGTTCCTGGCGTTGTTGCAGGTGTTGTAGCTGGAGTGGTTCCAGGTGTTGTTCCTGGAATTGTTCCCAAGGGAAAGGATCAAAAGTTATATGTATTAATATAGAACTAAACATATTTAAGATTTGTGTACTTAGTTTACTTGATTATCAGTTGCTGCTTTGCATTGGAAATGACATATATTAGGTGTGACAAATGGTTAATCTTCTTACAGATGCAATAACCACATGACATTCAGAGAACCCAACTCCTTTTAAGTAGAGTAGTTTGTCTACCTTTAAACCTCAAACAAAACTTGACCTAACCTAGTGTTGTGCCTGGTGTAGTACCTGGTGTTGTGCCTGGTGTTGTTTCAGGTGTTGTTCCAGGTGTTGTAGCTGGCGTTGTCACAGGTGTTGGTCCATGTGATGTTCCGGGTGTCGTTCCTGGCGTTGTTGCAGGTTTTGTTGCAGGTGTTGTAGCCAGAGTGGTTTCTCGTGTTGTTCCTGGAGTAGTTCGTGAGGGAAAAAAACAAAAGTTATAAGTTTTAATATAGAACTAAATATTTTTGAGATTTGTGCGCTTAGTTTATTTGATTATTGCTGTTTGACATTGAAAAAGACATATATAAGGTGTGACAAATGTTTAAACTTCTTACCGATGCAATGGCCACATGACATTCAGAGAACCCAACTGCTTGAAAGTACAGTAGTGTGTCTAACTTTAAAGGCCCACTGTACTACTAGTAGCTACTTGCGCCCTCTATATAACGAACAATGCCTAATCGGTGACCATTGGTCCCCCATGATCCTCTTTTTCTTTATGTTAACTGAGAACTGATTTGATGAGATAACCACCTGTCCAGTGACCTTGCAGGGCGCTCTAATCCCTCCTGTAAACTATGGCAGATAAGCTTTAAACCCTATACAAAACTTGACCTAGCTAACCTTGTGTTTTGCCTCGTGTAGTACCTGGTGTACCTTTCATCATCATATCAATGTCACTAATAAATGTCTCAATTTTATATTTGCCTATTTTACATTGGACTATTTGAATGTATTTCATATTGGCAAATTTGAGAAATATCAGCTTTTACCCGTGACTTTTATTTTGTAATGATATGACGTTGTCGATTCAATTCAACTCAATACAATTTTTAAATGTATTTGAAATTTTAGAGCCCTTTACTCAGTCTTACTTATTCATGGGGCGTCATGCATATGATATTCTTCCACATGGAAATGAAAATATTTAGAAAGTGCGACAATACTTTTACTATATAATAAATCTTCTTTAAAAGATGGAAAGAACTGATTTGTAATATGCAATATCTAATTCCTTTAGACAAGATTGCTAGAACGCTAAGGATCGCCATTGATTTGAACGACTCCATTGGTATGAATCATTCAGGAGCACACCTTCCACTTAATTTCCTAGCAATCTGGATATAATAATATATTATATTAGGAACAAAATAATGAGGATAAGATACCTCAGATAATAATTACAATTTAAAAAAAGAACGCGAACAAATTAGGTGAATCAAAAGACCATGGATAATTATTCTGACAAACTTATTACATGCCGTACTCCCACTCAATACAAATACAGAAGAAGAAAAAAAAACAGGGATTTCTTTTTATTGTCCTCAATATGCCCGGTTTGAATAGAAGGCCGAACCCAATCTCGCTAATAAAGGTTACATACCTTTGGTAAGTTCATGGTTCAACAAATTGGGTCTTCTTTACAGTTTCTAGTGAAAAGTTGGAAATTTGAATTATCCCTAATAATCTCAACATAAAAGCTATCTGAAACAATTTATCCCAACTTATCATCTTATAAAGGAGGGGGTAATAAAGTTTATTTCTTTTTCGTTATCCTAATGCAATCTGTACACGTATACTGTGGAAAGGGATGTTTAAAATATCAGAGAAAGAGAGAAATCATTACCGGTACTCATGAAGTTGGACTACGTTTATCCTGATTGATTTTGAAAATAGGGAATTTTTTTTTTTTTCTGGGCATGATTTGTATTCGTTAATTTGGTTAAAATGTGGTAAACTTCATGGAATGAGAAAGTTGCACTCGGCGTTCCGTAAATCAGTGAACTAAAATATGCCCACTTATACCGTGACTGTCTTTTTTTCTTTCTTCTTATTTCGTTTGTTATCTTCTATCAAAAAATTGGTTCTCGTTATCGGTGAGAAGGGACTATCCAAAATATGTTGGAGTTAGAAGTAATGCATGTTAAAGGTGTTTATCACCGAGCACGTACACAATTATACTCAGCAAAAGCCCATACCTTTACCACAGCAATCTTTCACACTAAATAGAAGAAACTTTATGGTATGGTGAATCATACTTCCTCACAAAAACGTGATGGAAATCGTATCACAAAGATTACCTGTAATAATATAGATTCCTGTGCATGTCTTATTCAATACGTCATCATAGATGAGGGCAACCACGTCATGGGTTCCTATGGACACACTGCTTCCAAATGGGGAACCTCCAAGTGTAAGATTAACCGAGACACCACCTCCGTGATATCTGTAACCACTTGCAGATTTGGTGACGTCATCTGCTCCGAAATCTGGGTTAAAGGTATACGTTGCCTTGTCCACATCTGTGCTTACATTGCGATTCAAGTCTGGACAATTCACAGGCAACTCGGTAACTGCCAAAATATCCAAAATGTAAAAAAATGAAGACAAAAATTAGTTAAAGTGACTCGGTAACATTGTTGAAGGTTGATGAAAAAAATTGCTTAATTTGTGTATAAAATGTTACTTACTATATTCCTTTTACTATACTAACCCTCTGACATGCAAAAAATCCTGAACAAATTCTCAAACCACAAAGATATCTATGGTTTTCTATGAAGGCGTCGAAGTGAGGCACCCTCTAACAGTGATTAACAATAAATTCTTCCAACCATTTTTGAATTTTCCCAACCGTTTTTTCATGAGAAAAATATATAAAACAGGCTATAAAAATCTGTCAAAACTTAACTGTCGGGAATGGAATGTAGAGCCATTTTATTGCTTTGTGACGATTTAACATTGACCTAAAATGTAATTAAATTGTCCTTGTCGTGATGCTGAACATGCTTTGACAAGTAGCATAATAGAAGTAGAATAATATAGTTGGGAGAATTAAGGAATCGATCAGATCAGTTTTTCCCAATTTGTACCATGAATAATGATTCGTTTTTTCTCACTCAAATTTTCAGATTATCTTTAATTGTACATCTAGGATTGAAGTCACTACCTTAGCGCCACTATCTCTCATCTGAACAATGTTACAAAGTCCCTTTAATTTTGACAATTATTTGTATATGTGTATAATAAATGATATCCTAAATTGAATCTCAATGCAACTATAAACAATCATATTTTTGCTGGATGGGATGCCTTCACGATATGCCACAAACTGTGCATTTCTTGCCTTATCCATAATTTTGCAACTGTTTTGGAGGAAAGTTGTGACTTGTGGAACAATTATATGACACAAAACTATTATGATGAAAATACATATATTTTACTACTAGGGCATGATAAAAGGCGTACGTGAGTTCTCTATGTCGAATGGTCAAGTAACTAAATTTTGGCAATCAACCATTACAAACAATTTCGAAACGCTGAATTGAGTGACTAAATAAGGCTCTGATTTGGACTGATAATACACGATGTATGTGGTAAATTAAATATGATAGTACTTTATTCAACGGCCAACTAAAAATGGCCGGGAACTAGCATTACATGTTCATACTTACGTGTGTTCTCTACATAGAAGAGACAAGTAGCTACATTCTGACAAGTATCTTCTGCGAACAGTGTAACAGGTGTGTGTCCTGGAGGGAACAAGTCTCCGTCCTGACCCTTTGTGACGTTGTACGAGACACCACTTGGGTCAACGTTATCATCCACGTAGGTGTATCCGCTTCCAACATTCAGTCCGAGAAAGGAATTTGGTAAGAAAAATAGTGTCGTTACATTTGAACATGTCACATTTGGTGGATCCATGTCAAACGTACAAGGGCCTGGAAGTGGAATAAGTGAAAAAGAACAGACCGTGTCAGCAATAAAACTGTGTATCACAGAAACAAGTCTGTTTCCCATATTTACAATCGCTTTTCATGTAATCAAAAACTAACCTTCGCGTGCAGGCGCGCCGGAAGCAGTTTGGGATGGGGGGGGGGGGGGGGTGGGGCTAAAATTCCATGGAGCTCACCTTTCAGGGGCAATGACGTAATGACGTAAACTATTGTTGATACAAACTGAATTTTGTAAATGGATTTCATTTGCCCTCTTTTTTTGTTTCCCTTTTCCCCCTCCTCTTTCTTACTTTTTCTCTCCTATTTATTTTTCTTCGCTTTATTCCTTTCATCATTCTATCAATGTCACTAATAAATGTCTCAATTTTATATTTGCCTATTTTACATTGGACTATTTGAATGTATTTCATATTGGCAAATTTGAGAAATATCAGCTTTTACCCGTGACTTTTATTTTGTAATGATATGACGTTGTCGATTCAATTCAACTCAATACAATTTTTAAATGTATTTGAAATTTTAGAGCCCTTTACTCAGTCTTACTTATTCATGGGGCGTCATGCATATGATATTCTTCCACATGGAAATGAAAATATTTAGAAAGTGCGACAATACTTTTACTATATAATAAATCTTCTTTAAAAGATGGAAAGAACTGATTTGTAATATGCAATATCTAATTCCTTTAGACAAGATTGCTAGAACGCTAAGGATCGCCATTGATTTGAACGACTCCATTGGTATGAATCATTCAGGAGCACACCTTCCACTTAATTTCCTAGCAATCTGGATATAATAATATATTATATTAGGAACAAAATAATGAGGATAAGATACCTCAGATAATAATTACAATTTAAAAAAAGAACGCGAACAAATCAGGTGAATCAAAAGACCATGGATAATTATTCTGACAAACTTATTACATGCCGTACTCCCACTCAATACAAGTACAGAAGAAGAAAAAAAAACAGGGATTTCTTTTTATTGTCCTCAATATGCCCGGTCTGAATACCTTCCAGGGGCAATGACGTAATGAGCACAACAAAAAATAAAAAATCGGGTGGGGGGGGGGGCAGAAGAAAATTCTTTATTGACCACCGCTTTTACATGGCTCCCCGGAACGTTTTTCGAAGTGGAGTAATACACCCACAACAAAAAGTGAGTCATTTGACACATTTAAGCATAATTTTCGTGAGTCAGGTGTAAATTGACTCATTAGTAACAACCAATGAGTCTCTATTGACTCATTTATATTTCACCAGTGTGTCAATCATGAGCTGACGCATTTGCAAAATGCTTCGACTGACTCACATGGTCGTCAAAAATGAGTCAAGATCGACATAAGAGCATTTTAGAAGAAAAAAGTGAGTCAACTTGAAAGTGAGGCTGTATGCATGCGCGCGCATGCTTTCGTGACGTCATCCAAAATGCGCATTCTCGAGCCATATTTGAATTCCCGATCGACGACGCGACGTCGCCATCTTATATCTTGGATTCAGAAGAGTTTTGACTGCAGCTACACCCACAACAAAAAGTGAGTCACCCTTACTCAAATTGATGAGTCACTGGTTTGTCCGTACAGTGAAACACTTGAAGGATCGTGTGAGTCACTATGACTCGATACGATCCTTCAAGTGTTTCGCTGTACGGACAAACCAGTGACTCATCAATTTGAGTAAGGGTGACTCACTTTTTGTTGTGGGTGCATCATGACATAGACCCCCCTACTCCCTAGGCCTATTACACACATACCATACCATGCCAGAGTCACTGTCCACATTTGCAATGGAAAATATATCCTAAAATATCACATTTTAGCGATGTAATCGGTGGTCCCGCTACCCGAATCTGAAAAATCTACTTTGTACGCACTAAATTAAGCCTTAACTTGAGATTTATTTGTCACCCATACTGTCACGAAACAATCTTGAATTGATTCGTTTTACATCAAATAACAAGGATCTAGGAGTTTCGTTGTATAAAACAATGATGCAAGATCATGCATGTTTTCATTCGACACGGCTTCGTGCGATACAGTAGAATCTATACACTATGAACATGACTGACAATGAGAGCGGACCAAATATACAGTTCCTCAGGTAGACAAAGGAACATCCCTTCACAGCTATTATTTAAAAAGGTGAATATGCATGTGACACCTGTTCTACACATTTTTACATAATAGCAGTGAAGGGATGTTCCTTTGTCTACCTGAGGAACTGTATATTTTGTCCGCTCTCATTGTCAGTCATGTTCATAGTGATAGTTAAGTTACACACAGCCTCATCAACTCGAGTGCGGATATCGTAAAATGAACGCATGCATCATTTGTATAATGAGCCCACGAATCCAGTCATAAAAAGCATCGTTTAAAACCATTTGAATAATTATGCGTACCAATTTTTCACTAGCTGCAGTCAAAACTCTTCTGAATCCAAGATATAAGATGGCGACGTCGCGTCGTCGATCGGGAATTCAAATATGGCTCGAGAATGCGCATTTTGGATGACGTAACGAAAGCATGCGCGCGCATGCATACAGCCTCACTTACAAGTTGACTCACTTTTTTCTTCTAAAATGCTCTTATGTCGATCTTGACTCATTTTTGACGACCATGTGAGTCAGTCGAAGCATTTTGCAAATGCGTCAGCTCATGATTGACACACTGGTGAAATATAAATGAGTCAATAGAGACTCATTGGTTGTTACTAATGAGTCAATTTACACCTGACTCACGAAAATTATGCTTAAATGTGTCAAATGACTCACTTTTTGTTGTGGCTGTAGTGAAAAATTGGTACGCATAATTATTCATATGGTTTTAAACGATGATTTTTATAACTGGATTCGTGGGCTGAATCTTCTGATTATTATACAAATGATGCATGCGTTCATTTTACGATATCCGCACTCGAGTTGATGAGGCTGTGTGTAACTTAACTATCACTATGAACATGACTGACAATGAGAGCGGACAAAATATACAGTTCCTCAGGTAGACAAAGGAACATCCCTTACTGCTATTATGTAAAAATGTGTAGAACAGGTGTCACATGCATATTCACCTTTTTACATAATAGCTGTGAAGGGATGTTCCTTTGTCTACCTGAGGAACTGTATATTTTGTCCGCTCTCATTGTCAGTCATGTTCATAGTGTATAGATTCTACTGTATCGCACGAAGCCGTGTCGAATGAAAACATGCATGATCTTGCATCATTGTTTTATACAACGAAACTCCTAGATCCTTGTTATTTGATGTAAAACGAATCAATTCAAGATTGTTTCGTGACAGTATGGGTGACAAATAAATCTCAAGTTAAGGCTTAATTTAGTGCGTACAAAGTAGATTTTTCAGATTCGGGTAGCGGGACCACCGATTACATCGCTAAAATGTGATATTTTAGGATATATTTTCCATTGCAAATGTGGACAGTGACTCTGGCATGGTATATGGTATGTGTGTGATAGGCCTAGGGAGTAGGGGGGGGGGGGGTCTATGTCATGATGCACCCACAACAAAAAAAGAGTCACCCTTACTCAAATTGATGAGTCACTGGTTTGTCCGTACAGTGAAACACTTGAAGGATCATGTGAGTCACTATGACTCGATACAAATAGTCTCTTAGATAAATAAGACTCATTTGTATCGAGTCATAGTGACTCACATGATCCTTCAAGTGTTTCGCTGTACGGACAAACCAGTGACTCATCAATTTGAGTAAGGGTGACTCACTTTTTGTTGTGGGTGTAGGGACTCATAGTTTTTAGATTCTGCACGACGAGAACGCGAACTGCCTTTTAAAGGCAATGTGACGTCACTGCCAGTGCCTTAAAAGGATGTCACATCGCCTTAAAAGGGCAGTCTACGTTCTCGTCGTGCAGAATCTAAAAGTTCCTAATAACGATCAGGTTGAGCGTAGCAAGCGTAAATTCCGGTTGGGTCCAGGGGCTGAGCCCCCGGGAGCTCAGGGTTTTTAGGCATTAAATAACGGTCAGATGAGCATATTTAGATACCTTAATTGTGAACTGGCAGGTCACAAATTTGCAGGGGGTTCAGGGGGCAGAGCCCCCGGAAGCTCAGGGATTTTTAGGTATTTAATAACGGTAACGGTCAGATGAGCATCCAGGGGCCCGCCGTAGGGCCATTGGTGGGGTTCAAGGGACAGAGCCCCTGAAAGTTCAGGGGTTTTAGGTATTTAATTACGGTCAGATAAGGAGCCAAGGTCCCTCTTTAAGGCCCTTGTTGAGAAGCCCGGAGGTTATAGGTATTCAATTATGGTCAGATAACCATCCAGGGGCTCTTTTTAGGGCCCATGTTAGTGTTAAGGGGGCAGACCCCCTAAGCTCAGGGGTTTTAGATATTTATTTACGGTCAGAAAAGCATCCAGGGGCTCTCTTTAAGGCCCTTGTTGGGATAAAGGGGGTGCACCCCCGGCCAGATGAGTATATTTTGTTACCTCATTTGTGACATTTTGACATTTGTGACATTTCTTCCTTTTTTTTTCTTTTGCTCTTTAACATCCTTTTTCAAAAAAAAGGGAAGGGGTTGCGCTGAAGCCCCCGAGTCCCGACGTTCTGCAGGCCTGACATGAAGGTTTCTAAATAAGCACATTTTTTGGCCGGACTGTAAATTTGGGAATGTGTTATTTTCCAAGAAACGCATAAAAAGGTACGATTTACAACAACAAAAAATAGAGAAAAAATACCGGAAAATGTTATTTCAAGCAATATTTGTAAATCACTGGTATGGAATTAGTAATACCCCCATCAGTATGCCAGTGTTCAGGGGCTCATGTCTTCTCACTTCTATAATAAAAAACACACACGCTTTCCTATCCTCTCACAATAGTTCCACGATATGCGCGTATCGCTATATAAAATACACCATTGATAGATATACGGCATGCGGAATGTTTAGGAAAATTTAATTCCTGTTAACTTTTCTTTTCTTTGAATGGAATATAATTTGTTAGTGATTCAATTCAAGTTTTATTATTTGTATGTTGTTTTTTGTTAAAAAATACAAACCATCTTTACTCCTTTACGTTTTTTTTAATTTTTGTTTTAGGAGGGGGGTTAAACTGCGTTTTGCCCCCATAAAAAATGAACAAGTCAATATTGTAGGAAATCTGTTTTCAGTTGGTATTACGTAAGCACAGTTTACACTGTATGTTTACAAGATTAAGAGGTAAAGAAATAGATCAGTGCTACAAAAATGAATATTCCGCTTGCTCTTTTCAGTAAAGAGTCACTACAACATAGAGCAAAAGATTTTAGTTATCAGAATCGGGTCATATCCCTTTTGAATGATTTGACATGCCATTACATTTATATACACTAAACTCATTATAATTTGTAAAAAAAAATAGCTTTGCAATTATGTTCATTCTTTATGGGATGTCGTCTGCTTGGGCAGTATTGGCCCATATAGTGACGTCATTGGTGCCAGTTAAAAATGTCAGAGGAAAAAATGTCAGAGGTAAAAATGTCAGAGGTAAAAATGTCAGAGGTAAAAAAGTCAGAGGAAAAAATGTCAGAGGAAAAAATGTCAGAGGTAAAAATGTAAGAGGTTTAAACGTCAGTGGAAAAAATGTCAGAGGTACAAATGTCAGAGGTAAAAATGTCAGAGGTAAAAATGTCAGAGGTAAAAATGTCGGAGGAAAAAAGGTCGGAGGAAAAAATGTCAGAGGTAAAAATGTCGCTGTAAAGTCAGGCAGTTCTAAGTTGGACTAAGATCTAATTTCAGGCCAAGTGTCATGACAATGGCTTGTTCCATTATTGAGATATCCTGCGAACAAGTTTATGGAAGAATAATAATAAATTCTTCCATACAGACACAAAATAAATACTAGACTTTAATTCGTCACTTAGACGAATTAGGTGATACGTATGATAATGGTTTAAATAACGAATAATGTATTACACGATATATTATTTTATAAAATGCTTCTCCCATTATGATCTATCTATATGTCAAGTTAAAATTGTGTCCCCTTGATCATCATGGATCTCGGGAAGATAGATTGAAACAATATATGACCGTTGACCCTGTACAGTAACCAGTTACACCTTTGACTCTAATTTACATCATGAAGAACACATTTTGACGATTTTATCTTATTAAAAGAAATAAAAATGTAATTGATAAATGATTATCATCATTATGATAAAGATGATCATGATCATGAGCGTGATCCTGATATCTAATTTAAAAAAAATGAGGAATGATTAAGATAGCATATAGTCTCAGCTACAACATACTCAAAAATCTACTAAATCCATGCAGAAAATAGACATAATACTTGTTTGGAACAAGTATAGGTGGGCTGGTCAACTAAAATTTGAGACAAAATAGAGCAAAAATAAACGAGATACTGCTAAAAAACAATGTCATTGACGTAATGATGTAAACGAAATTCACCTTCCTTAGGCATAACACGCAACGTAAAAAAATTCTGATACGTGCCCTTTAATCGTAATTTTCACTATGATGACGAAATCAAAATGAATAATGGTGACAACTGACCTTGTAGAGAATTGTCTCAGCTACATCATATCGAAATTTGGAAGAAAATCGATCAATATTTACAGAGATACAATCAATGTTACATAAATATGCTGACGTCATAATATGCAAATTCGTATTTTGAGTTCCAAGGCCATTATGATGATGTCACGATTCACTTAATGGCTAAATGAGACATGATATCATATTTCCGACTCATACTCTATCTAAATATGAAAAAAAAAATGAAGGTCACCGTTCATTTCAAAGAGCTATAATGGATTTTGTATAGTCATGTTTTTGCCCATATATGCTATGTAATAAAAGAGCTCGCGCGCACGGACATTTATCTTGAATCGACGCTCATCTTGTTATTAATGGTCATGAAGAGATAAACAGGGTATCATATTCCTCGAAAAAATATGAGAAATATCATGAAAGAAAAAAAAATGGCGAATCTATGTTGTGTAATGGTGTTACGCGCGAAAACGCGCGCGCATGCGCGTGTGCGCGATTTTTTAAAAAAAGCTTAAAAAGACCTGAAACGTATGCAAAAAAAAATTGAGATGGTTTTGAGCATTTAAAATTTTTGCGCGCGCACTGACGCGCGGACGTACGCGCATGCGCGCGTTTTTTGACCTGAAATTAACCGGACTAATATTGACCTTGATCATGATAAATATGAATCAGAAATAACTTTTGGTTATGAAGATATGATCATGAGATGATTTTCAGAAAATTTTACAAAATGGCGCCTAGATGACGTCATCAGTCAAGGTCAAGGTTGAAAACCTTACCGTGTCTTGTCCATATGCCTTTACATATGTGTGCCAAATATCAAAGCATTTGTTTGAACCATTTCAAAGTTATCTTGCTAACAAAAAAGTGGGTCAAAATAAGAAAAACTAGACATATAATACTTGTTTGGAACAAGTATAGGTGGGCTGGTAAACTAAAATTTGAAAACAAAATAGAGCAAAAATAAGCGAGAAACTGCTTTAAAATTCTTAATAACAATATCATGTTGATTCATTACGTCAACGCAATTCACCTTCTATAGTCATAACACGCAAATTGTGAAATTTCTGACATGAGGCCTTTAATCGAAATTTTCACTCTGATGACATCATCAAAATGAAAAATGGTGCTGACTTAGCTTGTAGAGAATTGTCTCAGCTACATCATATCGAAATTTGGAAGAAAATCGATCAATATTTACAGAGATACAATCAATGTTACATAAATATGCTGACGTCATTATATGCAAATTCGTATTTTGAGTCCCAAGGCCATTATGATGATGTCACGATACACTTAAGGGCCAAATGAGACATGGAATCATATTTCCGACGCATACTCTATCTAAATATGAAAAAAAACATTGAAGGTCACGGTTCATTCCAAAGAGCTATAATGGATTTTGCATAGGCATGTTTTTGACCATATATGCTATGTAATAAAAGAGCTCGCGCGCACGGACATTTATCTTGAATTGACGCTCATCTTGTTATTAATGGTCATAAAGAGATAAACATGGTATCAAATTCCTTGAAAACATCTGAGAAATATCATGAAAGAAAAAAAATGGCGATTCTATGTTGTGTGATGGTGTAACGCGCGAAAACGCGCGCGCATGCTCGTACGCGCGATTTTTTATAAAATGCTTTAAATGACCTGAAACGTATGCAAAATAAATTTGAGACGATTTTGAGCATTTAAAATTTTTGCGCACGCACTGACGCGCGGACGTACGCGCACGCGCGCGTTTTTTGACCTGAAATTGACTGGACTGATATTGACCTTGATCATGATAAATATGAATGATAAATACCTTTTGGTTATGAAGATATGATCATGAGATGATTTTCAGAAAATTTCACAAAATGGCGCCTAGATGACGTCATCAGTCAAGGTCAAGGTTGAAAAACTTACCGTGTCTTGTCCATATGCCTATACATATGTGTGCCAAATATCAAAGCATTTGATTGAACCATTTCAAAGTTATCTTTTTTTTTTTTTTCTTTTTTTTTTCCATCTTTATTTCACAATTCACAAGTTTTACATGTCAAGAAAATAATTACATGCATGAAACATCAAAATTAAATCAATCATAAAATATGCAAATATAGAAAACAAACATTCAGTACAGGAGAGATTAAAAAAAAAATGAACACCTACTTTTTCAGTCTCTAAACACTTGCCATTTTTTCTCATGGAATTCGAGACGATTCTTTTTGAAAGCAATAATACGTTCTGTTCTTTCTAAATGTCTAACAGAAACTAGGAAAGGCTGAAACTTGGGAATCGTGTTCTGTATCTTACAAGAGAAAATGAAATATTTAGCATGGAGTATAACTGTGTTTACTAAATAAAAATTATTAATCATTAAAGTCCCAAAGCAAATTTCTTCCTCAGAGAACATGTTTTGTCGAAATTGTTTATCTTTAAGCCAAGAAAATATTTCGTTCCAGAATTTACACACAATCTCACACTTTAAAAAGAGATGTAATAAGGTTTGTGGATAGGTTTCACAGAAATTACAATCAGGAGATTCATGAATCCCCATTTTACATAGCAAATATTCAGTCGCAATTTTCCTGTGAATGAACTTAAATTGGAAATTTCTCATTTTATTTTCATTTGAAGATTTGTAAATCAAAGAGAAACGATTTTTCCATATTAACGAGCTGTTCAAATCAACTGATAAATCAGATTGCCATTTATTTTGGTGATCTGTTTCTGATATTGAAATTGTATGTTTTTTCAAAAAAAGAAGGTAACATAATTTTGAAACTTTTTTCAGTCTTAGGAAGTCATTCAAAAGAATATCGCTTGCATTCAACAACAATAAAATATCATGTTTACAGTCACCATGCTTTATAGTATCTTTCCAATTCTTAGGAATGGCAGCTAATATTGAAAAATAGGTTAGAAATGAATCTGAACCATACTTCTGTAACACTTGATCAAACGGTATAAAGGACCCATCATGGTTTAATATATCTTTTATATATATCATATTTTCTTTAAACCACCTTTCAACAAAAATCGGTTTACCATCAATCAAAATGTGAGAGTTAAACCATAAGGGTTGTGAAATGATTTCCTTAAACTTAACTGGATTATAGTACTTGTAATGACACCACGCAGTAAGAACATCCTTCCAAAATGGATCTATGTTTTCATTAAAAACCATGTGCTTTGAACAAATATTCCACTTAAAGAAGTGGTCTCCGCCAAACTTTTTGAGAGATGATTTCAAAAAGATTTTCCATTTACTTTCATTTTGATAATCAAGGTATCTTTTAACCCATGTAATTTTCATTGCATCATTAAAAGATGACAAATGGAGCATTTTTAGACCCCCTTCGTTATATTCATTGTAAAGTAGGGAACGTTTGATCTTGTCATTTTTGTTACTCCATAAAAATTTGAATAATAATTGCTGAATTTCCACAATAAAGGACGGAGGAGGGTTGGGTATAGTGCTCAAGAGATAGGTCAGTTTTGGAATGATAAGGGATTTTATAATAACAATTTTTCCATAAAGCGTAAGGGTTCTGCAGTTCCAAATATTTAAGGTTGTTTTAATATCCTTAAGTTTGGGTTTGAAGTTGAGTTCATAAAAATTCAGGCAATTGTTGATAGGGATATTAACTCCTAAGTACATGAAATTATCCGACGGCCATGTAAATGGGATATCACGACACAATATTTGTTTAAAATCCCCCAATCTTATTATATTACACTTTTCAATGTTAATTTTCAACCCAGACATATCTCTAAAAACATCCAAGACTTTCATACAACGTTTAATATTTAGTTCATTTGGCTCAAGAAAAATAGTTGTGTCGTCTGCATATTGACTGATTTTGATCTCCATATCGTGAACTTTCAAACCTATAATGTATTTATTTTGTCGAATTAAAGAGCCGAGGAGCTCGACCGCTACGATGAACAAATATGGAGATAATGGGCACCCTTGTCTTACTCCTCGCTGTATTTCGAAGGGGTTTGAAGAAAATCCATTGTTTATTACACACCCATCAATATTAAAATATAACAGTTGAACCCATTGGATAAAGGCTTGATCAAAACCAAAAATGTTCAAAGCGTAATATAAAAATTCCCAGTCAATCATATCGAACGCCTTTTCGAAGTCAATACTCAAAGCCACGCCTTCGATATGATGTGCTCTACAGAAATTTTGAATGTCAATGAATAGACGTATGTTTTCTCCAATGAAACGGCCTTTGAGGAAACCATACTGGTCATTGCTTATCAGTTTTGGTAAAACCTTTTGAATACGTAAAGAAAGAAGCTTCGCTAAAATTTTATAGTCACTGTTCAGGAGCGATATTGGACGCCAGTTCTTAAGAGATAACAGGTCCTTACCCTTTTTTGGAAGCAACGTAATAACACTTCGTCGCATTGAATTAGGGAGAGACTTTTCCGAAAAAGAACTATTATAAACGGAACATAACAGTTCCTTTATTTCGGGCCAAAAGGCTTTGTAAAATTCAATAGGGAGACCGTCAGAGCCTGGTGACTTATCGTTAGAAAAAGTTAAAATAGATTCAAAACATTCCTTTTCCCATATCTTTTCACCCAAACAACTTTTGTCTCTCAAATCTAATACAGGCAAGTTCAACTCGTCTACAGGCGCAAAAGATCTAGCACCTGTGATATTCGATGAATACAAACGATTATAAAAAGACCTTTCTTCCTCAAGAATACCTTTTGCATCAGTTACAACGCCGTTCTCAGTCCGTAGTCTTGAGATACATTTTTTCTGAAAGTTTCTTTTTTCTAGATTGAAAAAATACTTAGTGTTGTGTTCACCCTCAGCAATCCACTTAGCCTTGGTACGCACAATGGTACCACGCACAACTTCTTCTTGTAATTCTTCAAATTCACTCTTTTTACTTTTTAGTTCGTTTAGAAGTTGCTGGTCATTGACAACATTGTTTGCATCATTCAACTTATTTATTTCTTTTTCTAATTGCTTTAATTTTGTCTGGCGATTGTTTTTCTTTTCTTTTGCAATTTGTGTAAACTTTTGTCTTACTTTGAACTTTAAAAACTCCCAGGTCTTTTTTGGCTCCTGATCTTTGTTTTCTAATAAAACTGTGTTAATTTCACTCCTGATCTTCTCCATATTATCTGAATTTGCTAATAAAGAAGTATTCAATTTCCAAAATCCCGGTCCCCGTTTAGCTACTGATTTTATTAAAAACAGAGAGATCAGTGAGTGGTCTGTTTTGTAACCAAAGTCAATGTCACATTTCAAAACTGATGTTATCAAACTTTGTGAAATTAAAAAGTAATCTATGCGGCTTCCAATTTTAAAGTCATGGGACATCCATGTATATTTCAACTGTGTGGAATGACAGGATCTCCATATATCAATCAATTCAAAGTCGTTTATTATATCAGTAATGGCTTTAAAGCACTTAGGGTGATTTTGTAACAATTTGGGAAATTTGTCTAATTTGGCCTCCATAACTGTGTTAAAATCTCCACCAATTATATACGGTTCTTCCCCGTGTTCTGATAATAGGTTATGTAAATCAATGAAAAAGCTGCCATCGTCATTGTTTGGGCCGTATATATTTGCGAGAGTTATCATGGTTTCATTGACTTTTAAAGTGACCAATAATATTCGACCTTTGTCATCTCTAACAGTATTCAAAACATCAAAGGTAGCTGAAGGTTTTAATAACATACACACTCCTGCACTATCAGATCGACCGTGGTTAAAAATGATTTTATAACCCCACTCATGACTCCATATTTTTTCTGAATTTGCTGTGGAGTGCGTTTCTTGTAAAAAAATAACGTGAAAATCTGTGTTTCTTATCCAATTAAAAATACAACGTCTTTTAAAAGAGTTCCCAAGTCCTCTTACATTAAGAGAACAGATTTTAAAGTCAATTTTCTCATCCATTAAACACGTTAGATACAATTGTATGTTCTTTTATCATGACAGAGCAATATTTGGGGGGAAAGTTAGCATGAATTATCTTCCTAAAATACAATTTACACAAGTTCAACAGTCTTTGTGAAAGTTATCTTGCTAACAAAAAAGTGGGTCAAAATAAGAAAAATAAACTAGACATAATACTTGTTTGGAACAAGTATAGGTGGGCTGGTCAACTAAAATTTGAGACAAAATAGAGCAAAAATAAGCGAGATACTGCTAAAAAACAACGTCATTGATGTAATGATGAAAACGAAATTCCCCTTCCATAGGCATAACACGCAACGTAAGAAATTTTTGATATGTGCCCTTTAATCGTAATTTTCACTATGAGGAAGCATCAAAATAAAAAATGGTGTTGACTGTTGACTATTAATATGCTGACGTCATTATGTGCAAATTCGTATTTTGAGTTCCAAGGCCATTATGATGATGTCACGATACACTTAATGGCCAAATGAGAAATGGAATCATATTTCTGACTCATACTCTATCTAAATATGAAAAAACATTGAAGGTCACGGTTCATTCCAAAGAGCTATAATGGATTTTGTATAGGCATGTTTTTGCCCATATATGCTATGTAATAAAAGAGCTCGCGCACGGACATTTATCTTAAATTGACGCTCATCTTGTTATTAATGGTCATAAAGAGATAAACATGGTGTCAAATTCCTCGAAAAAATATGAGAAATATCATGAAAGAAAAAAAATGGCGATTCGATGTTTTGTAATGGTGTTACGCGCGATAACGCGCGCGCATACGCGTGTGCGCGATTTTTTATAAAATGCTTAAAATGACCTGAAACGTATGCAAAATAAATTTGAGACGATTTTGAGCATTTAAAATTTTTGCGCGCGCACTGACGCGCGGACGTACGCGCACGCGCGCGTTTTTTGACCTGAAATTAACCGGACTGATATTGACCTTGATCATGATAAATATGAATGAGAAATACCTTTTGGTTATGAAGATATGATCATGAGATGATTTTCAGAAAATTTCACAAAATGGCGCCTAGATGACGTCATCAGTCAAGGTCAAGGTTGAAAACCTTACCGTGTCTTGTCCATATGCCTAAACATATGTGTGTCAAACATCAAAGCATTTGATTGAACCATTTCAAAGTCATCTTGCTAACAAAAAAGTGGGTCAAAATAAGAAAAATAAACTAGACATGTAATACTTGTTTGGAACAAGTATAGGTGGGCTGGTCAACTAAAATTTGAGACAAAATAGAACAAAAATATGCGAGATACTGCTAAAAAAAAACAATGCAATGTAGATTCATGATGTGAACGAAATCCACCGTCCGTATTATCAGGCAATAACACGCAAATTATGAAATTTCTGACATGTGGCCTTTAATCGAAATTTTCACTTTGGTGACGTCATCAAAATGAAAAATGGTGAAAATTGAGCTTGTACTTTGTATTGTCTTAGTTACAATATATCGAAATTTGGAAGAAAATCACTCAATATTTACAGAGATAGGTCTAGTCTACAACCAATTTTCCATAAATATGCTGACGTCTAATAATGTAAATTAGGTTTAGGGTTGTGATTAAAGCCTCGGTCACAAATGCCATTACGAATTGCTACGAACGCCGTACGAACGATTTTCAGACAATGGTAAGAGTAAGGGTAAGGGAAAAATGACAAAAAGTGACTGGTTTTGGCAGCTGGGTCGAGTGTCTTTGGGCCGAGTTATTTCCCGTATCTGGATTACATCGTTCATCCAGGCCAGTAGTTACGTGTTATTTTCATCAATCGTGTTGTGTTATACCTTGAATACCTTAAAATATACCAAAGCTTTTGGAAGAACCCGTCTCCAGCTGCCAAGTTTTTGTTTTTCTGATGAACAGGTTAGTAGATATTCCATTTATTTTTTGTATTCAATAGTTGAATAACTGTGTCATAAAAGCAATTACTCATGCTTGTGTATAAGTCACGGGTTCGTCTAAATCACAACATTAAAAGTGTGTGCACAAAATGGTGATCATATTTTGATGCAGTGCATGCAGTGCACGTGTAGTAGCTCAATGTGTGGATCTGGATGCGTTTTATTTTTTCGTAGGCCTACTCCAGCGAGCCCAGATTGCAGTAGATCTATGTACGTATTTTATTTTCATTCATATAATAACAAGCTACGAAAGCTTGCAAAGAGGTCACAAACTATTAAACTTTGATTATTTATTGCTTTGCCTCACTAGATCTAGATTATAAAGGTAAAAAAACTGAAGAAATACTGAGTGAGATTGTAACCCTCACTCAGCTCAATCATGTGTCGATAGGGTGTCTGATCGCGCGCACCTGGTTTTGTGTGCTAAAGTCCTTTCCATAGACACATTGCACACATAAAATATCCCTAGATAATCTATGCAGTCTATGTGCATTGCGTGACCATGCAAAATCGGTCAACGTTTTTAAAAATAAATTTAGATTCAAACCTTTATCTGTTGTGATCCTGAAGGTGATACTCAATAAATGAAGTGTCATATCATATGAAAGAGCAGATTAATCTTCATATTTCCAAAGGGGTGTAATTTCGGATTTCTAAAAATATCGTGTCAAAACAGAGATTTAAATGTTTTATTCATCTGTTCATGGTAACTCTGAGATTTCCCATTTTTGAGAATTGTCCCTCCGAGGATAATAAGTTCAATTCGTAAGGAATATGTTGATGTGCTTATTTTTTGCTAGCCCCAAGGGATCACTTACGATTTAAGTTTGAAAATACTTGACCCCCACTTTTTGCATATCGCCTAATATTAATGCTTTTCTATAATGCAGCTGTTGAGCAAAAATGATAACTTGGCGTGTAGGCCTACCACTTTTTTGTCCACTCTGGGCCAAAAATTGGATGAATATTGCCTAGACTCTAGATTTTGAGTGACTAATCTTTTGATAGAGACATCGGTGAGTGTTGAAATTTGAAATGTGTTTTTCTGAGTAGTTGATTTTTTTCGATTATCCATCCATAATGGTGAAAAATAATCTAAGAGGGAAAATTGAAATATTGTTCAGACACCCTACCCTCGACTCAAGTCAACTCCAAAGTTCTATTAGTAATACGCTGTCCTTACCGATTGAGTAACGAGTTAATGACAGGTTGATTTTTACAATTACTATCACCCTATTAACAACCTTATAGGATTCCAAGTTCGCATGCGCTGGTTTCCCTCGCGAGTGCGCCAGGGTTGGCATATTTCCTGCTTCGGGGGCTTATTTCCCGGACGCCGGGAAATAAGCGGTATTTACCGCTTTTTACTGGGAAATACCGGGAAATATATTTTTCCACTCATTTGTTCATAGGGATTGTCCAATTTTGAACATAATAACAATGGTGGTGAGTATGGTTGCTCTGGTGTATATTATTTGTGTATATTAGATAGCCAATTAAACAGATACCGAGATGTGATTGGTCCACAGCTCATCACATGATATCAATTGTGAGGATTCAAATTGTTATATTTTCCTGGCTGGTCACTTTTCGGTGTGATATTAACCAGCTGGTGAAATGAATATATTTTTAATCAATGCATGTCGCCCTCTTGGGGAATGTATGTCACCAATTACACACATTACACCATTATTGAGGGCAATTTTTTTTCCTCTTGAAATTTTTTTTTCCACATTTTTTGCTTCCCCAAAAATGCTTTTTGGAGGAAATTTTGTTTTAATATTTTTTTTTTTTATTCCTTCTCTCCCTTGAAATTCAAAAAAAAAAAATCATAATTTTTTTTTATTTACCGGTAAGAATTCTTTTTTTTCAAGTTTTTTTTTTCTTTCTTGAATTATCTCAAAAATATTATTTTTCCCCCAATTTTTTTTGCACTTCTTTTTCTAAAATGTAGATTGTCCCTGAACCCTCCCCCCCCCCCAAAAAAAAAAAACAACAATATCAAACAAAGGTTATCTAATAAACAGTTATTGACTGGCAGGGGGTACCGGTATATAACATTCTTTGGACCTGAAGGGAGTTATATTTACCCTCAGTGCTGTGAGCTTCTGGAAAATATAACCACTTGTGAAATATAACTCCCTCCAGCGGTCCAAATAATGTTTTATTACACCCCCTGCCAGTCAATAACTGTATTATGTGTGTTGTACATGAATGTACATGTATGTTTGGGTGTGTACATGTATGCAGTGTGGATTTTATAAATCTGTTTGTGTGTTGTTACTATGAGTGTTGCTACTATGAGTGTTGTGCTGCGAATTATTTTAGAACAATATTTTTAGTTGTTGAAGCTAAAAACAAGTAAAATTATTAATACCCGTTAAATAGGGAATTAAAATCATATTTCCTGTTTTTTACATATTTACCGGACGCCCATCTTATTAACCGGTATTTACTGCCCAACCGTGGCGTGCGCATGTGCACGTTTTTTTTGTGAGCTTAATCTGGGTAATTAAGGTGTGTTCTGGATAATGGATATGCATAGGATAGCCCTAGTGTCTATACAGAGTGAGTCAAAAAAAAGTTTACACTTAGAAAATTGCTTATTATTTTTTAAATCATCAATGAACATTAAATTATTATACATCTTATGAAAGAGTGTTTTATCCCAAATCATTTGGTATCATTTTTGTGTGGTATGTGTTCACGCTTGGATGACCAGGAGGCATTGTTTGGGAGAGTGCAAAAATCGACTTGCACCAAAGTTGCAATGTTATATTTGTATTAATAACAATTGGGATTTGGGTGTTAATTCGGTCTTTGCAGATCCAAATAACATCCCCAACAAAATTAATCATGCCACACATATCAAATATCAACGAACAATTGTGCGTGTGTGTGCGTCTTTGCTTCTGCAAAAATACATGCAATGCATTTCATTAGATACATTCAATTCATTCTCTCACTCCGCTAATCCTTACATAATACATACTGTAGGCTTCACTTTGGCACAAGTCGATTTTTGCACTCTCGCAAACAATACCTCCTGTTCATCCAAACGTGAACACATACCACACAAAAATGGTACCAAATGATTTGGGATAAAACACTTTTTCATAAGATGTAAAATAATTTACTGTACACAGATGATTTTAAAAAAAATTAGCAATTTTCTTGGTGTAAACTTTTTTTTGACTCACACGGTAGTATAGATCTACATACATGTATGGTGTTTTGACCAAAGTTCACGCGTGACCTACATGTAAAATAATAAATTGCTATCTAAAAAAACAGTAAGATTTCGAAAATCAGATATCACAAATAGAAAGAGGAACATGGATTTACCCAGAGATGAAATTTTCTTTGAAATTGGGTACGAAATTGTGAAAATATCGACAAAAGATTGGCAAATTTTGCAATCATTTGTGTCCGTTTTGAAAGATTATTACCGATATGGGTCTAAAAATCTTTATTTTGAGATCTGATTTTCTCAAAATTTTAAGTAAAAGGTGGTACCAACTGATTGTATTTGTACCAATTATGATAACCGTATTTGCCGGGGATAAGGCCGCAGCGCCACATAGGCCGCACTCCTGATTTTGACATTTGAAGAAAAAAAAACATATATATATCTTGCCTTGCAAATTATGATAACCGTATTTGCCAGCGATAAGGCTGCAGCGCCACATAGGTTGCACTCCTGATTTTGACATTTAAAAAAAAAAAAAAAAAAAAAAACTTTTGTCGAAGGCGGGATACAAACTCTTGCGGGATACGAAGTCCGCTTGGCTATCCCGACTCTGATGCTTTCTCTTGTGTATTGCGCCATAGCTTTGCTCGCGTGAGCTGAGACTGGATTGAGGTTGCTTAACTATGGCAAAAACTTAAATCTAGATCTACCAGTAGAGTTTGGCTGATAAGTTATGAATTTTATTTACGAGATTAACAAAACTTTGCCCTTCATTTAAAAAATATAACACATAATTGCGGTAAGACATGTGTTATTCTAGACAGTTATTCTAGAAATGTCCATCACCTTTCATTCTTTCATGTTCTGCTCGTTGGTACTTGCTGGTGTCAGTGATAGAACATTGGTCACGCACCCGATTGTCCAATGTGGATGCCCGCTAGTTCACACCACTCACGATCTATCTCTGTATGGTATGTATGGTGCATTTTACCACCACCAACGTTGTTTTTCTGAAAACTTGCAGAGTGTGCAGCATTTAATATGTAGGTGAAACCAACAGCGCTCTCAAGAAACGCTTTTATGGACACAGATCTACTGCCAACACATGCTAGCTTGACATTTCAGTTGGCCATCATTTTAATTTACCCAACCAATCTCTGACTTGATTCTATAGGGCATAGAATCTCTATTAATAGGCCATTTTCGTAATGTACACCAAATTTAATGCAGAAGTCTTGGTGCAGTGCCTCAATAGAAATTATTTCATTCACCTGATAAATATTTCAATAGACAGAATCAGAACTGCATACAAAAGTTGTTGTCAGGTTGGACAAACATTATGGCTTGACCTACCTAGCGACACTTATATATGCAGTTGTATTTTGACTATTGAAATACTATTATTCTTAACAGGTAAACAAAATAATTTGTATTGAGGCACTTCACAAACACTTATGCATTACATTTGCTTACATTAGGAAAATGGCATATTGCCTTGATTTACCGGTACTATGGTATGTTGCAGCAGGAAGCTGTAATGAGTGGAGACCCCACCCAAGAGGCTCCTTTGAAGTCATCTGTGGCACCGCGTGTCTTTTGTTTCCCCTACCGTATTCCCCTTAATCCCCCTCCAAAATTGTAGAGCTCCTAGCACTAGGTCCTCCCTTTCCACACACAGCCCAGCCCAGCGAGCATGGCGGCTTTTGCTTTCCCGGCTTGTACTTAATGGGGGAATAGTGGTGATAACTTGACAACTTCTAGCCCTGAATCAATAAATGCGCAAACATATTAACACAATTTCATTCAGTTCTTTATGAAGATAAACATTTGGAGTACCTTCCTAGCTATGTAAAAATTTCTGAAATTTTCGGAAAATGTCAATAATTAGATGAGAAAATCATGATGATGAAAACCTTTCATTCGCTCTAACTCATGAGTTCCTTGATCGATTTCGCTGGTTGAAATGGCCATATCTTCAGTAGAGCTATATGAGAATGGAAAATGCATTTGATGACTACATGTAATAGAAAATTGCATTGGTCATATGTTGTTGTGAATTCTGTATTCTATATGTTATAGCTACAGTATGAGTCAAAATAAACTACCCCCCTAACGCGTGTAACGTTTTCAATACGTTAATTATATATTTAACTGGTGTAGGCGTTACCCGTTACTTGTTAGCGTTACCCGTTAGTTTTGTTAATTTTGTTACTTAGTTTTGTTAATTTTGTTAATTTTGTTAAATGATCTTCTAAAATTGACCGAACGAAGAAACGATATATGCGCTTCAAGAAAATGATGCCTAAAATATCTGAAACATCGTAATTATCATCTCAAAGTACGAGCAAGAGTATGTTCAAAATTATTTACGATAAAACAATGCCAAATTAATCTGAAACATCCGTATTATCGTCTCAAAATTAGCGAATGAAGTTACGATATGTGCTTCGAGAAAATGATGCCTAAAATATCTGAAACATCGTAATTATCTTCTAAAATTGACCAAAAGAAGGAACGATATATGCGCTTCAAGAAAATGATGCCGAAAATATCTGAAACATTGTACTTATCATCTTAAAATACGAGCACGAGTATATTCAAAATTATTTACGATAAAACAATGCCAAACTAATCTGAAACATCCTAATTATCTATAGGCCTACAGTAGGTTTGCGGTTGCACCATGTGTGAGAGAGAGAGAGAGAGAGGTTGGAGAGGATGAGTGGCTCGACGTTTCGAACAGGTTGACTATCGTCGTCAGGAATGGAGAATAGCTGGCGTGCGTGAGCTTAAGTCACCGGGGTGCGGATGTCAGGGAAAATGTAAATACATCTTCACTGAACATGACTTAATTTTTTGGTGCCATGCATGGCTTCAAAGCTCGATGCTTGCATATTTTTGCAAAAGAGTGAATAAAGAACTTAGGGAAGCAGATGGCGTTGCGTAACATTTTGTAATATTTGGAATGCCAGAGAGGTACTGTGCATTGATATGGACAGCTGTTGATGGAAATGATGGCTGGAGATTGTTAAATTTCTTTTTGTTAAGCCAGGTTAATCTTGTATATTTTTCCCTCAGAATATTCTTTCGAGACCCTCTCCATTCATTACAGTTTCCTGGTTGCAGCAGGGAGAAATATTGGATGAGATGTTTTTTTAAAATGCAAAATTTGTTTCTACTTTAAATTGAAATTTGGACAGCTACACAGGCCATTAACAAAGTTTGTTCTCTCCTCAGATTCAAGGTCGTGAAACAAAAGACTCCAAACCAGACCACCATTGACAGATTACCTGTTGGGAGTCTCGTGACCACCACTTTCATCCCATCTTACTTCACCTCAGTACCATCCTCCGTGGTAATCACCACATTCTCCACACTTTTGACTGTCTTCATCATTCACGTAAGCATCCCTTTGTTTACCCCCTCCCCCCTCAATTTGGTTTTGTTTACTACCATGTAAGTCAACAAAAAATTGACACCTAGAAAATTGCTAATTATTTTAAAAATCATTTTTGAACAGTAAATTATTTTACATGTTATGAAAGAGTGTTTTATCCAAAATAATTTGGTATAATTTTTGTGTGGTATGTGTGTTTACGCTTGGATGAACAGGAGGCATTGTTTGCGAGTGTGCAAAAATCGACTTGCGCCCAAGTGATGCCTACAGTATGTATTATGTTGGGATTAGCAGAGTAAAAGAATGAATTGAATGTATCAAAATGAACATTGCATATGCCTTTTGCAGAAGCAAAGTCACACACACACACATGCGCTCACAAATGTTTGTTTATATTCTATTTTTTGATATTTGATATGTGTGGCATGACTAATTTTGTAAGGGATGTTATTTGAATCCTCAAAGACTGAATTAATACCCAAATCCCAATTTTTTTATTCAAACATCACATAAGCAACTTTGGCACAAGTCGATTTCTGCACTCTCGCAAACAATGCCTCCTGTTCATCCAAGCGTGAACACATACCACACAAAATGATATTAAATGATTCAGGTTAAAATACTCTTTCATAAGATGTATAATAATTTATTGTTTATAGATGATTTTTTAAATAATGACCTTGTATGTACAATATATGCATAAATAGCTCATATTTGTGATATCAGATCTGATAGGCAGATTACTATCAAAATTGAGTTGACAAATAAACTTAGTGCATGTTATGCCATATGCAGTCAGAGATCTATCTAGTTTGTTTTTTTTAATTGCAAAATTTGGTTCTACTTTAAATTAGAATTGGACAGCTACACATGCCATTAACAAAGTTTGCTCTCTCCTCAGATTCAAGGTCGTGAAACGGAAGACTCCAAACCAGACCACCATTGACAGATTACCTGTTGGGAGTCTCGTGACCACCACTTTCATCCCATCTTACTTCACCTCAGTACCATCCTCCGTGGTAATCACCACATTCTCCACACTTTTGACTGTCTCCATCATTCACGTAAGCATCCCTTTGTTTACCTCCCCCTTTCAATTTGGCCTCCCTTACTATATCTCTCTGATCCCTTTGTTCTTATGCTTTCCTCTCTTTTCCCACCCAAATGCCTTCCCATTCAAGGTTTTTATCACTGTTTTCATTAGGCATCCCCTATTCTTATTTACATTTTCCTTTACCCTCTCCCTTGTCCCATGATATATAACTTATATATATATATATATTCCGTGTGTGTTTCCTCTCCATTCCCAGCCAAGTTTGATTGGGAGTCACAGCCTCTTTATTGCTCTATGTTTACACCCTCTTCCTTAGCTGTATGCATATGTTTGTATTATGTTTAGTATATAGTATTATGTTTTTTATGTTTCCTCGTCAGTTAGCCTCTGATGAAGTTTGCGCTAGGATAAAAAAATTAGGCCCTACATTAACTCTCATTAAATTAAAATGATCAGATAAAACTTTGACATGATTTTGTACCTCCTTCATGAAAGCACAATCCCATAGATATACTTCATGTGTGTGTACTTAAGAAAAGAAGATATCATTTTGAAGGTTGGATATGTTTTGTTGCATCTTCAATTGTATGTGATAGGGGAGCTCAACACCAAAGCTATTTTGTAAAACACATATCAATTTTAAGATTGTGTATAGCCTTCTAATATGTTATTTATAGAGTTTGATAGCAAGTTTTGAGAAAATTGCAATTTATACACAAGTAGTGAACAATAACTTTCCACAATTTTGTGTTGGGATCATTCAATTCATACCAGTTGTACATACCTTGAAAACTTGTGTCCGAAACAAAAATTGTTCACTTCATAAAATATTCACTCATGCAAAATAATATGAATGTTAATGATTTAAATTTTATTATATATTTATATTTTGTATTACAGATACTGTACATATCAACAGTTGATTGACGGTTGGAAGTTCCCATCACACTTGTCATCAAACCAGACAGCTTTCAACCAGAATCTTCCAGGTGTAAAAAAAAAAAAGTAAAGTAATACATTAGTAATATGAAATGCATATATTTTGGATTGTAAATCATTTCTTTATTTAAAAAAATAAATAAAAATACATACAGTTCTGCACATGTACAAAATCACACACCCAAAATAATGTTTATAATTATATGGAAATTACATGTACACTGTAGGTGTAAATGTCACCCTTTATATTTTGCGATTAATTATAGGTTTTGTCGTCAGATTAGAAGATGATGGAAATCATAGCAGAGGGAAAAAAAGAGATTACCTTTTTTTTAGGTTGGAGAGGTTTTGTTGCATCCTCAATTCTATGGGTGACAAGGAGGCTCAACACCAAAGCTATCTTGTAATACACATATCGATTTCAAGATTGCGTAAAGCCTTTCAATATGTTTTCTATAGAGTTTGATAGCAAGTTTTGAGAAAATTGTAATTAATACACAAGTAGTCATTGGTCATTATACAAATGATGCACAGGTTTGAGTGCGTCGGTAGGGATTGTGTGCACAAGGTACCTTTGAATGGTTTTAGACCAAATTCAAAGGTAGCACGTGCACACAATTGCACCGACCCACAAATTAAACCTGTGCATCATCTGTTTTATAAGATGGGGCCCCCAAAATTGTCAAAAATACAACATTTTGTTATTTTCCAGATTTATTGGATGCATGGCAAAATCATGCATCTGGTAATTATAATTAGCGGACGCATGATTTTTAAAATTGCATAATTTGTTTGTTGTTACTTAGTGCAATGGATTTAAACAAATGGAGAATGACTTAAGCCTAAACCTTAACAAAATAAAGTCAGGCCTAACTGACCTTTACATGAAACCTTAACAAAAGAAAGTCATTAAATCAATAAAACTTATTTTGCAAGCTTTTTTTAGTGTTGGGGAGGTGCAATCTAAATTAGAAGAGGTCTGGATCTTGTCCATATCAAGTACAAAAATTGAGGCTTTATGTGTGGTGCTTCCTGGCCCCTCTCGCTTCAGTTTCACCAACACAGCCTCGAGAAATTGAAATTTGTTACAGATATCTAAAGTACAGTGATCCAAAAAAGTGGGGTTGTATGCCACAGCGAAGGTACTAAAGTCTAGGTTTACAACTCACCGTTGGTCTATGTACAGAAGCATAGAACTTAGTTTAGAACTATAACAGTTTGTCCATTTCTGGCGTAAAAATGTCTCCTAAATTGACGTTCTTGATTTGTGCAAACTTTTCCAACTTTGAGAATCCATACTTTAATTGAAATTTTCATGCTAGTCACACCTGAATCATCCAACAATTTAGATAATTCTTCTTCTTATAGAAGCTGGAAAATCAAATCGCCACCGCGATTTCGCCATTTTGTTCGGGATATCAGTGTTATCGATTCCAATATTGCATATATCGTGTTGATATTGCGTGCATCCAGTAAAAATAATTACACAGTAATTGACCGATCAGATTGCAGGGATTCTTCTAAGCATCTTATAGCACATTATGTGAATGAATCATAATTGAATGGCCTTTTTTATATTCAATATCAAAACAAAATATTAACATAAATTGATATCTATCCAAACAATACTGATGGTTTAAAAAGCATTCCATCTCATTTTTTATGTCTCATGCATATCTTTTTCTTTTCTTTTCTTTTCTCTGTCTGCAGGTCCTGGATTTTCAACGGTATATGTTTTGCGTTCTTTGTATAAAAGACTTCTATACACTCCTTCCATTTTCAGACGTCTTGTTGGACTGAAATATTTTTCACCTCCACTCATTTCACCACCCCTCTAAGAAGACATTTCCCATAAGCAAAAAAATCATTACATGTTCATTTTTCATAAGAATTTATCACAGCTGTGAGCTCATTTCATCCATTTCACCTCATTTTTTCATGAACGATTCATCCCAATAACGCTTGAAATAAGATCTGAAACGAATTGGAAAAGACTTGAAACGAATTGGAAAAGACTTTGAACGAATTGGAAAAGACTTGAAACGAATTGGAAAAGACTTTGAACGAATATTAAATAACTGATTACAATTCCTTAAAAAGTGTAAACGTGTGAATTTCTTTAATTCTTGGTGTAAAAGTGAATGATATTTTGGTATACGAGTTGTTAAGCTTATTGTAAATAAATTAATGATAAAGAGTGAATTTTCTGATATTAAAAAAACAACTTTGGGCTGTGGTGAGTTGCTTTGAATTATAAACTGGTGGAATTTAAAAAGATTGGTGACAAGGTTGTGTGTGTTTATATATATAGAACGTTAAAGACAATACAAATATTGCACAAAGAAAACGGGAGATTGCATAAGAGACTATAGGAAAAGCGAAACTGACTGTCAAGGAACAGATAATTGAGCATAGTGGTATATTCGAGATTGTAAGAGACTAAATAAAGGAGTGAGTCCGATTCATTGAATAACGGCAAGATAGTCTTTGTGTAACTTACAGGAACGCAAATAATTTAGCAGAGTTGTTTGATAGAAGAGGCACAGTGTGATTGATTGTTAAGGAAAGAAATTTCAAGAACGTGAAACCAAGAGTGACGTAAAATTTGTTTATAATCGAGTAAAACGAGGGGTTTTGTGAGAACGTGAAGATCAAAATAAGCAAAGTGTGCTAAGTACATATAAAAAAGAGTGACGGTGAGATAAACCTGATTACTAAAGTTCCGAGTATATGCACGTATGTTTTTATGCCTATGGTATAATCATTAAAACAAAAAGAAAACGCATTATATATTGAAGAACTATACATCATATAGATATAAGCCAAGAGATTGCATTTTTTCCGTCTAAATTATATACGTGAAGTTCTGAGCCAAATCGTATCAATTTGTACGGCTAATCATTAAAACCATGTTGGAAACGGACACATCACTTGGACCGGATAGTAACACGTACATCATGAAAGGCAATGGGGATTGTTGCGTCAGTAACACGTACATCATGAAAGGCAATGGGGATTGTTGCGTCTGTGGCCTAGATATTCAAAAGAATGAGAACAAAACAACCTGTGAAACATGCTTGAACCATTACCATGTGCCATGTATGGGATTACCTTCTGCAGAAGAGTTGACTAATGCTCAAGTAGTATGGATATGTTGCTATTGTGGTAACAACAATTTGTCTAAGCGCTTATATGACCAATTTGGTATCCCTATTGACGTAAACATGTACGAACATCTAACGAAAGACAATAATGATAATGACCACGCAGCACAGCCAAGTCCTATAACTGGTGCACAAGACAAGAGAAACAAATCTTCATCAAGCGGGAAAAAGCATATTCCTCGGGGCAAGAAAAGACTACTTTCGCCAAACCAATCAACCACAAAGAAAAGGAAATCTGATGAATGTCAGAATAGTAACAGAATCGAAGATAATGATTGCCAATCGTGTACAAGTGACATTAAAACGACATTCACAAGAACTACAGTTAGGAAGAGAACCAATTATGATCGAACTGATGTAACTGCTGATGATAATGCCGAAATTTGGAGAACGGTAAAGACGAGGAGAACTAAGCCGCTTAATGAAAGAGGTGTGTCCCGTAAAGCAACGAATGCGAATAATGACCCATATTCTAGCATGGACAAAGGCAAAGGTCGAGAGAAAGGTGTCACGTACATTGGGAAAGCAATGGCATACTTGTACACAAGGTCAACAAGAAGAAAACAAAAATCACATTTGAAGCAATCTCAAAATGGAAATAATAAAGACCTTGCCAACGACTCAACAGAAAAGAACATCACCACCAATGAGAACGACCTTGCCAACGACAAAACAGGAAAACACTCCACCAAAGAAAACGAAGATAACAATAGTAATAGAGTTTTTGTAAAGAGTTTGAGCACTCCTGTAAAAGAGAATGAACAAGAAAGTCAAATATCGTCCGACCATAGTTATCAAATTGGTGTGATGGCTACACTTTTTTCTAAGAACAACGACATGAGCAAATGGACCTCTTCAAATCTTGATACTATCGTGACATGTGCTAAAGACGCTGATATACTGGATGATCCACGTGAATCGGCCAACAATCCTAGTGGAAAGATAATTCATGCCTTTGACAAATGTTTTGAGTTAGAAATTTGTGAATCTCACACCGGTCCTCTTATACAAGAACACACTGAAACAAATGTACCCTCTGGTAAAGTTCCTTTGATCAATGCCCTACAAGATGCACTAGATACACAACGAAAGTCAGATGGATGCCTAGTCGAATTTAACGAACATACTTTTGTTATAATGCCTCATACCACTGGATATTATATCTTTGACACACATGCACAAAAAGAAATAGGTGGACGACACATGTTGATGCACACGAACACATGGACAGGTGCTTACGCATTTTGTTTACAATTGGCACATATAACGAATCTCCCAAATAGTGTAGCATACAGACTCATCCAAGTGAAAGTACATGACCCTCAACAGGACAATATATCGCAATGTCCGAAAGACACAAACAAAGATGACGAGAGTAAAACTGTACAAAAGAACACACTTGCATCTACAAGTAATCTAATTGAAGAAGGCAAAACCAACAACGCACCACAATGTCCCAAACAATTATCCACAGTGACATCAAATACAAATGAAAACCGCCCCATCGGTGATTCTCCAAAGATTAAAATCCCCACAGAAAGCATCGATGAAGAACAGGTATTTGCAGATGATAAATCAAACCACCCGCAACAGCTAGAAGAGGGAAAAGAAAAGAGTGAAATCAATACTTTCAATGAACAATCCGAAGACAAAGCATTTGAAAGCACTTCCAACAAATCGAATGGGAGACGGAAATGGAATATCCTTGAGAATGAGACCGATTTGATTTCAGACAGCATGAAAATCACACATATGTCACATACAAGCATTTCTGGAACTCGTAAGAATAAAGCAGAATCCTCTCAGGATTTATCGCTCGATTTAAAGTTGGATGAACCAAACGTGACGGGAATGAGCACTACGAAAATAGAAGAGGATGTAACAAGTATGACTTCAAGCATATTTGATGAAGACCCTGATGATTTGATAATACTAGGAGAAATACAAAAGTCTGTCTTGCACTTTTCACCTGTGAATGAAATGAAGAAGAAAGAATATTGCACAAAGTTAAACATTCAACAGATCACACCCACTTCTGATAATGAAGGTCAAACATGTCAACCTATTGAACATCCATGTACAATCAAACATGTAACGGGTGATGGAAATTGCTTCTTTCGTGCCATATCATTTTGTGTATCAGGAAACGAGAACAACCACTTACTTGTGAGAAAAGCTATTGTTGTTCATCTTTTGAAAAACAAGAACAGATTTGGGACACGTGTGAGAGATGGTTTTGCCAACGTTTCAGATTACGTGACAAAGAGCAAAGTATTTCAAAAGGGTACCTGGGCTACCGAAATGGAGATTATGGTTTTGGCGAATTTGATTGAAACTGATATATACATATATGACGAGCAGAACGCTAAATGGAGTATATTTTCGGGCAAGGATGTACAACTTGGAGTGGTTACCTCTGACAAAGGAATTTACTTGAGACATACTCAACGTATACATTACGATGTTGTTTTGTCAGTACAATCATTTCACTGCGATAATTCCAACGAACAGTACATTGGAAATGAAAACGAAAACACACTTGCAACTGATGCTCCACAATATCAAGAGAAATGCACAAATGATAGTGATAATATAAACATTCCCATCAATGGTTTGCAAACAGTTGAGGCTCCCCAAAAAAGCATCCATGTAATTTCAGTGACCGATGAAAGTGAAAAGAAAATTGGATCGTCTGTTGCTCCAAAAGTATCTATGTTAATTAGACAAAAGACATCGAATGTTTGTGAGACTTCTGAAAGAAAAGGCATGAAACAAACGAGTAAAACAAACAAGGTGGACAAAGCCTATAAGCAAAAGTGTCATGAAAGTCGTACAACAAATGACCCATCCCAGTTTCAGAAAAAAATACGCACAGAATACCACTTCAATCCTATATCCTATGAGAATGCCAGTCCTACGGATAAAACCCAGTCAAACGAACATAACAAAACGGGTACGAAGGTAAATTTACAAAAAACGATTATTGCTCAGGGAACGTTCAATCAGGGCCATCCAAGATTTGGCAATTCAAGCGGAAAACAATGTGTTTGTAATTCTTTAATTGCAGTGTTAAACAGCAAGTCTAAGAAAGCCAACCAATGGAAGAGTTGTGATCTAGATCGAATTTTGACAATAGGTGATAATTTGTATACCAATATAAGGAAAAGCACTTCAGTCACAACGGATTACTTAGCCATGAATCAATTACCAACGGAATTGGATGGATACGATGACTGGAATGACTATTTTACGATTGTATACCACGAAACAATTCTAGGACAGTTATTGGAAGTTGAATCGCATAATAAAGAACTTGGTTTTGTGACATTAGAACAGGCATTCGAACAACAACTGTGTAAGACTCGTGATGCCCATTTTGTGACTTTCGCCAACAACACATTTGTAGTTATAACAGGACATGAGGGGTATTTTATATTTGATTCGCATTCTAGAAGCAATCGAGGCTTTTTAAGTGGAAATGGGTACAGCATCTTACTTTATACACCAAGCTGGCAAGGGGTTTACAAACATTGTATGACATTAGCAAAGACATTGAGTTGTCATATGAACCATTATTTTGAAGTAACTGGTATATCAGTACAAGCAATATCCGGTAAGAATGAGACATTAACCGGATTTCCTATATTACAAGGCATCCCTACTTGTCAGAATATATCCTCAACTACGCAATACAGCACAACGTCTCAATGCCCAACACATTCTGATGAAAAGAAACGGCAATATGAAGCACCAAGTCTAAATTCAAAAAAGGAACACATTATTGAGCTTACTCATGAAACGACTGATGATTTGCACAAAACGAGTAAACCTAAACTTCCCGATGCACATGACTACAATGGCCAACTATTGTCATTAAAGAATGTAAGGGTTGAATTGAGAAAATTACAAGAAACGGAATTTGGAGACCATTGTTTTGCCAATAAAACGGAAGCGACTGTGACAATAGACAGCTCTGTAGTTGAAAACTTAAAACACTCTAAAGTAGAAGATGGAAAAACCAAAAAAAGGATCACTAGTTTGGAAAAAGATGCAAAAGCCAAATCAATTGAAAGCGTTTCCAAGAAATCGAATGGAAAACGAAAATGGAGTAAACTTGAAAATGGAGCTCAACTTAGTTCTGACCGCAAAAAACTCAGACGAACGTCACAAAGGAACAATTCTAGAAAGCATGATTACCAAGCAGAATCCAATCGGGATATGACTGATTCAAAATTGAATGAACCGAAGGTCACCACAAGAGCCAGTGCTAGAAAAGAAAAAGAGATTAACATGAATCCTGAAGGAACAAAAAAGAAACGAAAAAAAAAAAAGAGTTATGGTCAAAGGAACAAACAGAGCAGAGAGATCATGAGGGAAAAACGAGCTACAGCAAACAAAGAAACTAGTATCATGAAGGAAGAAATACGTTTACAAAGTACAATAGCTCGCAAAGCAAGGAAATCAAATGCAATGAAGGTTAGATATGCGAATGATAAAGCTTACAAAACACAACAAATTCTGAGCGCAAAGATTGCACAAAACCAAAAGTATTACGACAGACATTTCTTTGAAATAAACAAAGACAACAATGGAAATAAAATTCATATATGTGGTGAAACTTTTAGGAACAGGCATCTTAATGCAATGAAAGAAAAATATCACTCTGACTTAGAGTATAGAACCAGAAAAATCAAAATCGTAAAAGAAAAATATTTGTCAAATGAAAGGTTCAGGGAAAAAGTTAAGTCAACATCAAGAATTCGGTACAAGAATCCACAATTTAAAGGTGAACATAAAGCAAACATGAAAAATAGTATGAAAAAAAAATATGCCAATCCTCATTTCAGACAACAGCACAAGGCAACAATGGGAAATGTCATGAGAAAAATATATGCCAATCCTCATTTCAGACAACAGCACAATGCAACAATGGGAAATGTCATGCGAAGGAGATATGCCAATCCCCATTTCAGACAACAGCACAAGGCAACAATGGGAAATGTCATGAGTAGGAAATATGCCAATCCTCATTTCAGACAGCAGCACAAGGCATTAATGAAGAGTGTTTCGAAAAACAACTATAGCAATACAGAATTCAAACAAAAAAGGTCAATGTCTTTAAAAATGAAATACCGAAGAATCGCTAAATTCAGGCAAAATGTACTCAAACGTAACTTGAAAAGAGCTGAACTTAATAAACTGAAAATGACCGATTTACATAATGTAATAAAGCACTTTCGACAAATTACTTGTGGTGGACCAGAATATGTGTGCTCTGTGTGTTTCAAACTTCTTTTCAAAAGCCAGGTAATGAAATGTATTAAAAGCAAATATGTGGACACTTCATGTATCAGTGAAAAATATCTGCATGTCTGTAATTCACAATGCAATTTAATATGTGACATAGCAAAATCTGATAGATCATTTTTATGGATTTGTTTCACCTGTCACAACAAATTACGAGCTGGAAAACTACCTGCAGAAGCAAATATAAACAATCTACAACTACATGATATTCCGGAAGAAATTGCACAGTTAAACAATTTAGAACAGCATTTAATTGGATTGCATATCCCTTTCATGAAATTAATGGCCTTGCCCAAAGGTGCTCAAAACGGAGTTCATGGTCCAGTTGTGTGTGTACCTTCAAACACAAATGAAACAGTGGAAATGTTGCCTAGACCAGAGACCGAAGACCAAACGATTCGTGTTAAATTGAAAAGGAAATTGTCATACAAAAGCTATTACAAATACAAGTATGTGAATAAATCTAAAGTGTTGAATGCACTACAGTACTTGCAAGAAAACAATAAGTGGTATTTTGATGTCGCCATTGATAACGAGTGGGAAAATTCCTTTTCACAGAATAATGACATACACGAAGACGATGTTGAAATAGAAGACTCAGCAATTGATGAACACATGTTGCCAAAAGACCCAAACCCTGAAGAAAACAATCCTATCGACAGTTTACATGATCAACCATTGCACAAAAACGATGTTGAAGATGATTCGGAAGAGCGGTTATGTGGGATTCAGTTAGATACATGTTTACAACCAGCAAATATTGGGCAGGACATTTTAGATCAATGTTTTGATGAAATACTTTGTTGTGCTCCTTGTGAAGGAAACAGTCCTGTATCAATACTGAAAGATGAAAGCAATGAAGCAAAATGCTTTCCGTCATTATTTCCAAAGGGTCAGCCAACATTCCATGATGTTAGAAGTGAAAACATAACCTTGGGTCGTTATTTGCAAAATAGATTGATGCATGTGGATAACAGATTTGCTCAAAACACTGATTATATTTTTTATGCCCAGTATATCTATGAAATGCAGCAAGTTTTGTCACAGGTTTCTATTGCATTAAGACAAAGTTCAAACAGGAAGGATGATTTCTCTTGTATCACTGCATCCGATTTCAAAAATGTGGATAAAGTTTGTGAAATACTAAAAGCGGACAAGGGGTACAGATTCTTGAAACAAATTCGTGGCACACCACCATACTGGCAAAATGCACAGAAAAATGTTCTGGCAATGGTGAGACAACTTGGTAAACCAACCTGGTTCGGATCATTTTCTTCAGCTGATTTGAGATGGCCTGAAATAATGAATACACTACTCAGACAAACGGGCGATGCAAGAAAGATAGACGATTTAGATTGGGCAGACAAATGCAATCTTCTAAAATCAAATCCAGTTACTGTTGCTAGAATGTTTGATAAACGATTTCACACTTTTTTGAAAAAAGTTATATTATCACCATCTAAACCCATTGGTAACGTCATAGATTACTTTTATCGTATTGAATTTCAACAAAGGGGATCACCTCATGTTCATATTTTGATATGGATTGAAAATGCACCGATATTAGGAGTTGATAAAGATAAAAATGTTGTACAGTTCATTGATAAGTACATTTCATGCGAAAAGCCTACAGAAAAGGAAGATCCAGAACTACATGAAATTGTTTCACACGTCCAGAGCCACAGTAAGAAACATTCTAAATCATGCAAAAAAAAGGGAACGACGTGTAGATTTAATTTTCCTAGACCAATATCCCAAAAAACATTTATCACGAAACCAGTCGATGTTGGTGAAGGTAAAGATATGAAAACCGATCAAAAGAATGCCAAAGAATTGTTGGAATCTGTAAAAAATGAATTAGCAAACCATACCAACTATGAAAGTACAACTGACCTTTTTGGAAAACTTGGTATTACCCAAGAACAATTTGAGAAGGCATATGCTGAATTAGCATCCCAAGAAAGTATAATCCTCAAAAGAAAACCACAAGATGTCTGGATAAATCAATTTAATCCACACTTACTTAGATGCTGGAATGCTAACATGGATTTGCAATATGTTTCAAATGTATTTGCCTGTGTTTCTTATGTTGTATCTTACTTGTCAAAAGCTGAAAGAGAGGTGGGAATGTTATTGAGCCATACACTATCGGAAATAAAAGAAGGAAATAATGATGCAAAGCAAAGCATGAAAAAACTTGGTCAAGCGTATATGCATAACCGTGAAGTATCAGCACAGGAAAGTGTTTATCGTGTTTGCTCTCTGAGACTAAAAGAATGTTCAAGGAAAGTTGAATATATACCTGTTGGACCTGACCCTATCCGAATTTCTTTACCTCTTAAAGTAATACAAAACCGAACAGATGATAACGAGGAGAATATTTGGATGACAAGCAAGGTTGACAGATATAAAGCTCGACCAAATGGTTCCAAATTTGACAATATGTGCCTTGCTTCCTTTTGTTCTGAATACAGAATTTTAACAACTTCTCAAATGGACGCTTCACGTTGTAAAAGAAACAAAAATGTATTTGAATTAAAACAAAATCTAGGATACATTCAGAAAAGAACACGTTCAGATGATGCAGTTATACGATATGCCCGGTTCAATCCTAAAATATCGCCTGAAAATTATAATTTAAGCCTATTACAACTGTTTCTGCCGTATCGCACACAAGAGCAATTAAAACCTCCAGGATTCGAGACCTATGAACATTTTATTCAGAGAGGTTATGTTAACATATCTGGGGAAAAACTGGAAAAAGTGAGCTCGATTGTGATAAAAAACCGTGACAAATTTGAAAAGAATGCCGATGCCATTGACGAAGCAAAAGAGTTTTTATGCAAATTTGGACCACAAGAAAATGCTTGGGCTCTTTTATGTCCTGAAACTGAAGCGGAAAGACTTGAATATCCCAAAGAAGATGTAGATATTGAAGATTTTGAGGCTGATCGTGATATTCCTGATTTAAAATCTACCAAAACAAAAGATGACCAAAGTGTTGAACTTCGATCTTCAAAAATTTCTAGACATGAAGGTCATTCTTTGATCAGAACCTTGAATGAAAAGCAAAAAATAGTTTTCTACAACATAAGACAATGGTGTCTTAACAAAGTAAATGGAGGAAAGAGTGAACCATTTCATATTTTTGTTACTGGTGGTGCTGGGACTGGAAAGAGTCATTTAGTAAAATGCATCTATTATGAAGGAACACGAATTCTAGGCCGAATGTTGCATAACCCAGATGATATACCGATACTTAAGATTGCTCCAACTGGTGTAGCTGCATTCAATATTAACGGTTCTACCATACACAGTGCACTCTCTATTCCGCTTCAAATACAATTACCTTACCAGCCGTTAAGTGAAGACAAAATAAGTGCCCTTCGAAATAAACTGGCGCACATACAAGTTATAATCATAGACGAAATATCAATGGTACATCAAAAGTTAATGTGTTATATCCATGGTCGCCTAAGACAAATCAAACAATCACGAAACCAAATGCCTTTTGGTGGTATCTCTGTTATAGCTGTTGGCGACTTTTATCAACTTCCTCCTGTTTTTGGTACGCCCTTATATAAAGACACTCTTGAAGGTGCAATATGGATAGATCATTTCAAAAAGGTGGAGCTCGACGATATAATGAGGCAGAAAGATGATTCAAAATTTGCACTCCTTCTAAATAAATTACGTGTAAAATCCAAAGAGGATAAACTGTGTGATGAAGATATAGAAACACTTCAATCCCGTGAAACAGGCGAAGATTGTGAAAATGTTCTCCACATCTATTCCACTAACAAACATGTACAAGACTGGAACAAACAGGTATTACATAAGAAATGCACAGGTATCGTTTGTATTCTGGCTGAAGACACCCAAAATACGTCAAAGGATAGGACTAAAGTACGTGACAAGCCATTAGCAAATTTGAAAAGTTCATTAGCACCTTACTTATGGATTGCAGTTAAAGCAAGGGTTATGTTGACGAAGAACATTGACGTTGAAAAAGGCTTAACCAACGGATGTTTTGGTAATGTGGACGAAATAGTGATGGACAGCACGAACTCTAAACCAGTGTGTATCAAAGTGGAATTTGACAAATCTGATATTGGTATTTACGCTATTGAAAAGCATCAAGAATCGGTTAAAAAATATGTTAGGCAACAATTCCCACTGAAACTTGCATACGCATGCACAATTCACAAAGTACAAGGTATGTCATTAGACGAAGCTGTTGTCTCGTTGAAAAACATGTTTGAATATGGCCAAGCTTATGTCGGTCTTAGTCGTGTTACATCATTATCTGGACTTGTTGTTCAAGACTTTCATGAAGATCGTATATACTGTAACCCTGAAATAAAACAAAGCCTTGAAAATATGCATTCATTCATACAGCCACCTACAACTACTGATGTTAGTGATCACAACATTTCCATAATTCTTCACAATGTACAAGGATTAAAACAACATTATAGGGATTTGAAATGCAATACTGACTTCTCCAATGCAGATTTGATATGTCTGACAGAGACATGGCTTAATAACGAAGATGACATAATTGATACACTTTTAGATGATTTTAAATTCTACCATCAGCCGAGATATCTTTCATATTGTGCTACCAATCAACTTAGAGAGCAGTCACACGGGGGTGTTGCAATATACACTAAAATCAAATTTTCAAGTAGATTGAACATAGCTGTCGACAACCTAGAATCTATTGCAATTATCATAACCAATCCCGTCTCTTTCGTTATTTCAGTTATATATCGACCTCCATCCTACAACATAAAACAGTTTTGTGAATGCTTACTCAATTATCTCAATGAATTGCACAAAATAAGTACCAGATGCATAGTGATGGGTGATTTTAACGAAGATTTAATGAAACACAATTCGCAGGTAAACAGAATAATGTGTGATAATGGTTACAAACAATATGTTTCAAAACCCACGACAGAGAACGGTACATTGATCGATCATGTTTACAGCAAAGGACTAGATATATTAGACGCAGACGTGATTCCTATTTATTACAGTTACCACGAAGCTATTAGGATTACACTGTAAATGTAATGTGCAGATATAAGACCTTGATCATTTTTTTGTTTACTCAGTTTATTGATAATATAAAAGAACAGCCAATGGAAAACAAAAATGGCAGAAGCCCCCCAAAATGTTTTTTCCCTTAGTTACACATTACAAATCATTAATACAACAAAATTAATATATATAACACAGTAAATGATTGCTTAGTTCCTGCCATTCAAAATGTACCCACCCAAGTTTAATTTGCGGGAAAAAAGTTAACAAATTGGTGTATTGTGTGTTTTTCACCATCTTGATATTGTTTTATTGTACATGCAATCGCAATTCTGTCAATTAAGCCTACCACTACTTTTTTTTTACAAAAATCTGTAATTCATCGCGGATAAATCATGGATATAAATATTTTGAAATAGGATTTTTTTTTTTGTAATAAAAAAAAAATCCGTACAGCCAGGACCAGACATGCATTGTGTGTCTGGTTCAGAAACGGATTATTTTGTCTTCATTAGATGGTGACAGCTTTAAAACGGTATTATGCCCGATAAGAATTGCCTAAATAAAAAACATGGGTATTTTATTTGTTTAGTTGAATTATTGCACCCTGGCTGCTGATGAAGAGTGCAATAATTATCACACGTACATATCTCATGACATAATAATAACAATAATAATAATAATAATCTTTTAAAGTCCACTCCAAATTGTATTAAGTTAAACCGAAAATGGAAATTCTTTTTGCCCAATTGGTCGTGAGCCCGGCAGCGTATTTTTTATTTACACGGCAGGGAGGGGAAAAGCTTGATTAATTCCAATGAAACCGCTCGCGGTGAGTCTAGTCTGGAGTGTGTGTGCATGCAGTGATGATGTACTAAATACATAGAGATAGCTCTATGACTGAATATGACTTGTGTTGTCGATGTACTTGTCGTTACGTGACCGAGGGCATGTACATCTTCACGCCCTCTGTGCCATATCGCATATAATATCATTCTACCGTCTCTGAACTCTGTTTGTTGCATAAGAGATCTATCTATTTTGTTTTCTTGTTTTCCTTGTGATGTCTTTCTCCATTTCCTTCTCTAGATCTACATCATGTTAAGTACACTGCACTGCTAGGTACTCGTACTCCGATTCGGTCTAGTCTAGACTCTTCGCGAGCGGTTTCATTGGAATTAATCGAGAAATTCCCCTCGCTGCCGTGTAAATAAAAAATACGCAGCCCGCGTGCCACTGAGCAGCGCCAGATCGACGTTGCTCTATCCCTTATTGTTGAACGCCAAACAAAGTAGCAGCAACTCTTGTCTTTTAACGTCTTTTGGTATGACGCGGCCGGGGTTCGAATCCACGGCCTCCCGGTTGTGAGGCGGACGCTCTACTGACTGACTGAGCCAACACACATGCATCACAATATGTCTGAAAACATTTATGGGGAGAAAATTTAAGATACAGAAATGTTGTGTACAAACAAATGGAGAGCTGCTTATCAGTGACTTCACTCACAGTTGCCAATTTGTTTTACACTCTAAACTTTCACAAGATATAACTCTTTTATTATGTGTAGGCCTACGACTTTTTTCAAATTTTCACTTATATCTGCATTTTTAATTTTTCTGCTTTCATACAAAGCAACAAAATATGAGACTGATTTTAGTCTCCGACTCAGACTCTGACTATCCAAATATGAAAAACATTGAGGGTCCCGGTGCATCACAAAGATCTATTATGGATTTTGTATAGCCATGTTAATTGTGATGTCTGAGCTTGTAGAGAATTGTCTTAGCTATAATATATCGAAAATTGGAAGAAAATTGATCAATATTTACAGAGATACAATCAATTTTACATAAATATGCTGACGTCATAATATGCAAATTCGTATTTTGAGTTCCAAGGCCATTGTGATGATGTCACGATACACTTAATGGCCAAATGAGACATGGAATCATATTTCCGACTCATATTCTATCTTAATATGAAAAAAAATTGAGGATCCCGGTGCATTCCAAAGAGCTATAACGGATTTTGTATAGGCATGTTTTTACCCATATATGCTATGTATTAAAAGACCTCGCGCGCACTGACATTTATCTTGAATTTACGCTCATCTTGTTAATAATGGTCATAAAGAGATAAACATGGAATCAAATTCCTTGAAAAAATATGAGAAATATCATGAAAGAAAAAAAAATGGCGATTCTATGTTTTTTAATGGTGTTACGCGCGAAAACGCGCGCGCATGCTCGTACGCGCGATTTTTTATAAAATGCTTAAAATGACCTGAAACGTATGCAAAATAAATTTGAGACGATTTTGAGCATTTAAAAATTTTGCGCGCGCATTGACGCGCGGACGTACGCGCACGCGCGCGTTTTTTGACCTGAAATTGACTGGACTGATATTGACCTTGAGCATAATAAATATGAATGAGAAATACCTTTTGGTTATGAAGATATGATCATGAGTTTATTTTCAGAAAATTTCACAAAATGGCGTCTAGATGACGTCATCAGTCAAGGTCAAGGTTGAAAACCTTACTGTGTTTTCTCCATATGCCTATACATATGTGTGCCAAATTTCAAGTTATTTGATTAAGTTTTTTTTAAGTTATCTTGCTAACAAAAAGTGGGTCGAAATAAGAAAAATAAATAAATAAATAAACTAGAAATTTAATTCGTCATGGGGACGAATTAGGTGGTCTGTCTTCAATTCCTATGTTCATGCTCATCTTTAATTCAATATTTACTATATTGAAAAAGGGAGAAGTTATATAGACATGTAAACAAAGATGATCATGATGATGATCATGATGATGATCTTGACAGTAATGGTGATGACGATGATGATGATGATCATGGTGATGTTGATGATGATCATCAACAGACCATGATGACATCTGATTAAAAAATGAGGGAACGTTTAGATAGCGTATAGTCTCAGCTACAACATACTCAAAAATCAACAAAAATCAAGCCGAAATGATGGCGATATTGCTCGCAAAAGACAAGAATGTAGAATCCAGATTTGAGAAAAAGTCATCTCCCATAAGGATTACACGCAAAAAGTAATGGATCAAGTGATAATAGGGTAATAATAAAGTGAATATGGTTGTCTATTACATTATTTGCGATTGTACGTATTTTAATATTTAAAGGAGATGGTACAGTGAAAGGTCAAAAAGAAAAAAAATTGAAAAAAAAAATTGTTGGAGACGCCCGGACTCGAACCAGGGACCTCGAGGTCGGAAGTCAAGTGCGTTACCGATATACCAAAATATTTCCCATAGCGATTACACGTAAACGGAAAATGGAATTATCAAATCCCACGTTGCAAGTGAGATATGAGCATGATCCCGGCATCTGATCGAAAAATAAAGGGCACACTTATGATAGCTTATTGTCTCAGCTACAACATACTCAAAGCTCAGCGAAAACAAAGCTAAAAAAAACGGAGATATTGCTCGCAAAAGACAGGATGTAGAATCCAGTTTTGAGAAAAAGTCATGTCCCATAGAGAATACACGCAAAATGTGAAAAATTGACATGCCACCTTTAATCGCAAAAATACGCCATGATACCTTTGTCAAAATGAAATATTGTGGCAACTGCATTTGTAGAAAATTGTCTCAGCTAGATCATATCAAAATTTGGAAGAAAATCAATCAATATTTACAGAGATACAGTCAATTTTCCAGAAAAATACTGACGTCATAATATGCAAATTGAAATTTTGAGTTGGGAGGCCATTATGAGGACGTCATGAGTTAATTGAGGGTCAAATGAGACATGAAATCATATTTCCAATTCATACTCTATCAAAATATGGAGAAAAAAATTGGGTTCACTTTGCATCCTAAAGCGCTACAATGGATTTTGTATAGGCATGTTTTTGCCCATGTATGCTATGTATTACAAGAGCTCGCACGCACGGAAATTATCTTAAACGGACGCTCATTCCGTTATTAATGGTCAGAAAAAGGTGAACAAGGTATCAAAATGCTTGGAAAAATGTGTCAAATATGATGACAGAAAAAAAATGGCGATTCTATGTAGGAAAAAGCAATTACGCGCGAAAACGCGCGCGCATGAGCGTGTGCGCGTTTTTTGCAAAATGCTTAAAATGGCCTGAAACGTATGCAAAAAAAAATTTGAGACGATTTGGAGCATTTTTATTTTTTGCGCGCGCGGTGACGCGCGGACGTACGCATGCGCGCGCGTTTTCTGACCTGAAATTGACCGGACGGATATTGACCTTAATCGTGATAAATATGAATGAGAAATGCCTTTCCGTTATGAAGATATGATCATGAGTAAAAAGTACCAAAAAAAACACAAAATGGCGCCTGGATGACGTCATGAAAACTTGATGACCTTGAAAATGTTACTCTAACGTCTCATGACAATGACCTATGACTGTGCCAAAATTGAATGAAATTGACTAAACTGATCTTGAGTTATCCTGTTAACAAAAAAGTGTGAAAATAAATAAAAATAAATAATAATAATAATAATAATAATAATAATAAAGAAAGAAAATTCTGACGAAAACAATAGGTGATCTGTCGTTGACAGACCACCTAATAAAGGCGATTTTAACAAAAATATAAGGTGGTCTGTATTAGATACAGCCCACCTGATAAATAATAATAAATAAATAAATAATGAAGGCAATTTTAACAAAAATATAAGGTGGTCTGTATTAGATACAGCCCACCTGACTAGACATAATACTTGTTTGGAACAAGTATAGGTGGGCTGCTCAACTAAAATTTGAGACAAAATAGAGCAAAAATGAGCGAGATACTGCTAAAAAACAATGTCATTGATGTAATAATGTAAACGAAATTCACCTTCCATAGGCATAACATGCAACTTCAGAAATTTCTGATATGTGCCCTTTAATCGTAATTTTCACTATGATGAACTGATCAAAATGAAAAATGGTGTCGACTGAGCTTGTAGAGAATTGTCTTAGCTACATCATATCGAAATTTGGAAGAAAATCGATCAATATTTACAGAGATACAATCAATGTTACATAAATATGCTGACGTCATTATATGCAAATTCGTATTTTGAGTTCCAAGGCCATTATGATGATGTCACGATACACTTAATGGCCAAATATGACATGGAATCATATTTTCGACTCATACTCTATCCAAATATGAAAAACATTGAGGGTCCCGGTGCATTCCAAAGAACTATAATGGATTTTGTATAGGCATGCCCATTATGCTATGTATTAAAGAGCTCGCGCGCACGGACATTTATCTGTAATGGACGCTCATCTTCTTATTAATGGTCATAAAGAAATAACATGGTATCAAATTGTAAACGCAACTTACGTAATTTCTGAAATGTGCCCTTTAATCGTAATTTTCACTATGATGACGTAATCAAAATTAAAAATGGTGTAATTGAGCTTGTAGAGAATTGTCTTAGCTACAACATATCGAAATTTGGAAGAAAATCGATCAATATTTACAGAGATACAATCAATTTCCCATAAATATGCTGATGTCATTAAATGCAAATTCGTATTTTGAGTTCCAATGCCATTATGATGTTGACACGATACACTTAATGGCCAAATGAGACATGGAATCATATTTCCGACTCATACTCTATTTAAAAATGAAAAAACATTGAAGGTCAGGCGCCTTGGATCAATTCGAGTGGCAGTAATCACGCGGCTTTATGCAACGCGGCCTAGTTTGCGTGAAAGCCACAATCGTCCGAAACCCTCTATTGAGAAGACGCCATGCGAAAACCCGCCCAAAAGACCGTACGCTCCAACGACTTTAGAACAGTGCACGACTTTCTCATATTGCATTCAACTGATACCAGTTGACTGCCCTCTATAGGCCATGTAACTCTCAAACTATGCAGGGGCCGCGAAGGCGGGTGGCTAGGGTTTTTTTTTTAGTAGACACGTTTCATAAAAGCTCCAAAAAAGGGGTTTATAGATTGTTCGCATGCTCAGACCTCCCCCCCCCCCCCTACTCTCAAAAACGCTCCGCGGTCCCTGCTATTTAGGGTTAGAATTCAGATTCCCTTCCTCAAAGGGATAACTTATTAAGAAAAATTATTTATCACACATTTATACAAGTCATACATTAATGCTTTTTCTTCCTTTAATATGTTTCGCTTTGTTGTAGCTTCATTTGTCTCGTTTTCGTTTCCAAACTTCATTAATCTGTGTTGGGTTATCTTAAACAATATTTGACTATTGGAACATTTATAAACTTATGGGCAATACGCTTGACTAATCATGAAAAGATTGTTTAATAGTTATAAATGAATGGCGCAAAATGAAAGCGCCGTAAAAAAAAAGTAACAACAACAACAGCAGCAGCCTTCATTTTTTCTTTTATCCTCAAGCGAGGTTTTCATCATTTCAATACATATTTACATTGTTAACTCAATGATTGAGTGAAACGAGTGAAAAATAACATAAACATTAAAGTATATACAACAATTCTACCAGCTTAGTATTATTTTCTTTGATTGCACAATCATGCCTAAAAAAAATCTTACCAACGACCCAGACTAGACAATCGTTTTAACGTAACATTTTATCAACGAAGAAAATGGATATTACATTTAGAGTTCAAAAATAAACAATATGAAATGAAACAATAGGAGTGATCGAGAGGAAGGAAAAAGAGAGGTACTGAGGAGATGAATTAAGACAAAACAATAGAAAAAAAATCGTGGGAGAGAATTCAGTAACACAATCAACTTGAAGTTATATAAAAATGTGAGGAACAAAAAAAGACCAAAAGTCTATCAAAGGTTTGTCCCCAGGTATATGAAATGAAAAAAATCTAACACAGTTACACGGGTAATAAACAAATTAAAAATAAGTGGTGAAGTGTGACGTCGTCAATAATCTATGTTTTGAATTTCTCAATTTTTTCTTTATTTTTCGAAGGAGCATAAAAAATAATGTCCTAATATTGATAACAATTGAATATGTGAAGTATTGGCTAAGATATGACCATCTGAATAAATATATTTCCTATAGGAACTCAGTGTTATTTGCTCTGGCTCCTAATGACTTTATCATGGACATTCAACGTTGCCTTTGCCCAACTCCGCGCATTAAACAGTAGTTTATTGATCGGATGTCACGAACAATACACGGGTTTACGCTTCCCTTTTGTTCCTAGACCCCCCCCCCCCTCCCTTCCCTTTCCCTCTCTATCAAACTCACCGTTAAAGGAGAGACAACATAGCATAATAATAAATAAATACAGTACAGACTATATACCGATGCGCCCAACTTTCCCTCCCTCTCTCTCTCTGTCTCTCTGTCTGTCTGTCTTTCTCTCTCTGTCTCTCTCTTGTTTTGTTCTTCTTTCTCCTCCGCATCTTTTCTTTCTTCTTCTCACTCTTATTCCCCCTTCTTTTTCTTCTTCTTCTTGTTCTTCTTCTTGCTGTTCTTCTTCGTCTTCTCCCTCTTCTTCTTCTTTATCTCTTTTTATTTAGATACTCAATTTTATGAGAAAAATACACAATATATAAAATGTAAAAGATTTGTATGTAAATCTCTGTTGCATCAAATTAATATGAAATAGTTTATCAGCCTAAATTGACGGTTATAATATATGTCGGACATTATACTTTATCGAAAAGATATAAACATGATAAAATGAAACTAAAGAAGAATCCAGAACGGAGGGGGGGGGGGGTGAAAGGAGAGACAAAATAGCATAATACTGTACAGACTATACGATGCACCCAACTTTCTCTCTCTCTATCTATATATATATATATATGTCTATCTGTCTGTCTTTCTCTGTCTTTCTCTCTCTTTCTCTCTATTTCGCTCTCTAAAAAGATGATATAGGGAAAACAAAATAGTTTGTAAGTATTGCTTGGAGAGCAAAATTTTTTTTTTTTTTTAATTTACTAATGTAAAAAGCGTTTTGAGCATGCTTATGTAAAGGTGCTATTTGAATATATTGCCAAGTTTTGACAATTATAGTTTTTAAGTATATGTATTGACAAAGTACATACAAATAAAACCGACACAGAAATGTCTGCAAGTATTTGGGACCTATATAGAATATGCGAAAAGAGCTATGTCTTTGTCTTCGGCCCATGATCCCACAGCTTAGTTACGTAAGAGGAATAATTAAAGTTGTGGAGGTAGGTCGTTGTCATGGTCGTTATCAACTCCTACAATAGAAGAGCGGAAGTAAGGTAAGGGTATAATTGAATGACAATGAACTGATCCTTGTATGTACTACATGTATGACCCTGTTTTCTTTTTTTTTTTTGGGGGGGGGGGGGTAGGGGATCTTGTTGTTTTTGCAGTTGTCGTTGCTATTTTTTAAATTTGTTAATGGGATCACGTTCCGACATACTCATAAATATCTGAAACAATCATTCAAAGACAACAATCATGCACGATAAAGGAATGGACAAGAATATGTAATAAGATAGAATTTCACAGACAAATAGATAATTATAAGAAATGATTTTTCTCTCTATTTATGTGTGTGTGTGTCTCTCTCTCTCTCCCTCTCCCTCTACCTCTCGCTCGGTTGCTTTCTCTGTATGTCTGTCTCTCTGTCTATCTTCCAATGTTGTTCCACCATTTGCTTGTTTGCCGGCACCATTCCTTCTTTGAGATAAATTATCATAACATAATGATGATGTACACAATTTATTAAACCTTATATTTATTATAGGGAGCGAAATAGAAAACGAGCGGCTGACAATGTCGAAATGCGAAGAATATTTATACTGTACAATCATTATATTTACAAAGTAAAACTTTTTAATGAAAATCTCTGTTGCATCAAATTGATATAAAAAATGTTTATTATGCTATATTGACAATGCTATTATATGTCGGACATTATAATTCAGCGAAAAGATATCTATTTAAAAAAGGACAGACTAAAGGGGGGAGTCAGAGCTGGGGGGGGGGGGGTGATCGGAGAGACAAATATATAAATAAATATAGGACGGACTACGTCCAACTTTCTATCTCTCCCGCCCCCCCCCCCCCATCATTCTCTCTCTCTCTTTCTCTCTCCTTCTTTCTCTCTTTCTCTCTCTCTTTCCCTCTCTCTCTCTCTCTCTCTCTATCTCTGTCACTCTGTCTATCTGGCAATGTCGTTTTCCATCTTCATCTTTCATAATGTTGTCTATTCCGCCATTTGTTTGTATGCCGACACCATCCCTTCCTTGAGATTAATTATTATAACATAAACTTGACGTTATACTTTAGCAAAAAGATATAATCAAACAAAAAAGAGACAAACTAAAGAAAGAATCAGAGCTGGGGGGGGGGGGGATACTATCTTACATAGATAAAGAGCAGTTATAAGCAAAGAATTGAGAACTAATTTGTGCAACCAACTATCATGAAAATCAAAAAGCTGTACTCAATAGCAAAACTCCGACACTTTATAGCACGATAAGTAAATAAAGCCGACAATCTTGAATTGAAACAATGGGATGGACTATATCGAGACTAGCTAATCTCCTCAATAATAGGCCGACCTGGTACCCTGTATACGTACGCATGAGTGACCTGAGCTGAGAGCGCTAGGTCGAGCGAGACTTTACTATATAAGCTTTTCAATAATAGGCCCGTTCCATGAATAGGCGTCAATGACCATTTAAGGTCAAGGCTCATGCATCGTACGGTGTACCCGCGCGTGCCGTGTACAAAGGTTTTAAATGAGATCACGATTCGACGTACTCCTAAATAAAAATAAAAATCTCTGTTGCATCAAAATAAAATTATACGTACATTGTATGTTATTGACAGAAGTAATATACATCGGACATTATACCAAAGCACAAAAGGGTTATCTATAGAAGAAGGTGGACAACATTATAAGAGAAAAAGTAACGATTTCTCTTTTATTTATACAACAATTAACAGCATAAATACTCTTACAAAAACAGAAGAAATCTTGAAGAGAGAGAGACAAGAAAAATGTGAAAAGGACCCAACAAATACAAATAAATAAATAATAGGATTCTAGAGCGGAAGATGATAGGGAAAACGTAATAGTTTGGTAGTATTGGCAAATTTTGACAATAATAGTTTGTAAGTAAATTGACAAAGTATATACAAACAAAAACGACACAAAATATTTGAAAGCATTTTAGAACTACCGGTATATAGAATGATTATACGAAAAGAGTTATGTCTGAGGCCTATCTACATCTATGTTACGTAAGAGGAACAATGAACGTGGCCAAAGGTAGAGTTCGTTTTCATGGTTATAAACTCGAACAATAGAAGGGCGGATTATGAGGTACTAGGGTGCTTGCCGTCATGAGATTTCTTCAGGGCGAGCGCGGATTACGCTGCTCCCAACGAAGTACCAGCAGTATCCGAATTTCATGTGAAAGAAAAATGGACATGCTTATGAAAACAAAAAACGATTATAACGAAGAATATGAAAGTAGAACACACAGGAGCAATTGATAATGTTAGTTTACATGTTGCACGATTGGAGAAATAAAGTATCTTGAATCGTAATCTTGAATCTTGTGCAAGAGTATTGATTTATCCTAATAAGATTTTTGTGTTGTGATGTGAGCAAAATTAACGCTAATTTCTAAACGAATGTCAATCAATGATTTGTTACCTTCCTTCCATTACCCCCACCTAACAAACAAACAAAAAGCAGGAGACACATTAGTATACTTGGGGGAGGGAGGAAGACAAAAAATGTATAATGAGTGCAGTTTTCACATTTTAATGAGATTTATTGAATGGAAGAGTAAAATCAACCCAAATTTTTAAACGATTATAAACGAATTTTTATAATTATTAATTGCTTTCCTTTCATTATTCATCACCCTCCCCATCTAAATAATGATAATAATAATAATATGATGATGATTATAATGATAATAATAAGCCGGAGAAACACTATCGTACGGGGGGAGGGGGGGGGGGGCACGGGGCAGAATGCGGATAGGGAGCCAGACTGCACCCATAATGGGTGGCCAGTGAAGAAACAAAAGAGAGAGTGGGGAGAAAAGAGAGAGATAGAGAAGAGAGGGAGGAAAAGAGATGAACAGGAACAAGAGAAAATATTTTCTTTGGAGAGGGCTTTATACCAAGTTCAAAGAAAAAAATAATATTTAAAAACTTTCGTAAAATGTGTTTTGCCTCTATGAGTTACATGACAGTGGAATAGCATAGTCTCCAAACAAGAATTCATGAATCAACACTTGGCGTTATGGCGAGCACGCAATTGTTTATACCGGCGAGAGAGAAAAAAAAAACACTAGTCTTTATTTCCATTAAATGCTGGAGAATTAAATTTGAATGGGGCTCCCATAATGTGTTTAGATTGACACCTCCAAGTTACCTCCCCGAAAAAAATCTACTTTAAAAATTCATTCGGTTATATATACACAGATAAAACGTAATTGTTTAAAATGCTAACAGTTCATTACAATACAACAGCTTGTTGAATTTTTAAACAGGTCTTATTACTTGTAAACAACTCTTTTAAACGGTGTTTACCGTGTTTTTATTGTGCATAATGATCCATTCCAAACATACAGAGTACAGTGCTAATTGGACACGAACTCAAGCTAAGCTAAATAACTTCGTTTAGCCGCAGAGGGAGCTAAACAAGTATGACGAATCTTTCAATGGGTTGAAAATTAATTGTGGTTTTTCTGGCTTAAAAAAGACGTCACGGTCTTCGCACACACACAATGCGGCTTTTCGTGGGCAAATCGTGCATCCGGGATTAACTCCGACAGCTTTGATGCATGCGCTCTCAGGTTAATAAGCCGCGTGTTTACTGCCACTCGAATTAATCCAAGGCGCCTCACGGTTCATTCCAAATAGCTATAATGGATTTTGTATAGGCATGTTTTTGCCCATATATGCTATGTAAACGCGCGGACAAACGCGTGTTTATTGACCTGAAATTGACCTGACGGATATTGATCTTATTCATGATAAATATGAATGAAAAACTAATTTCCGTTATGAAGATATGATCATAAGTTGATTTTCACAAAATGGCGCCTGCATGACGTCACGATGACCTTGACTCTCTGGAAAGTCACACAGTTCTAAGTTAGACTAAGATCTATCATCATTGAAAGTTTCATGATAATGGCTTTATTCAGTCTTGAGATATTCTGCGAACAAATTCGAGGAAGAATAAAAAGAAATAATAAAGAAAATCTTGACGAAATCAATAGGTGATACGTAGACTTCGTTACGTATCACCTAACTAGACTTTAATTCGTCACTTTGACGAATTAGGTGATACGTATGCTATTTTTTTATCATGTAAGTGTGCCGATGATGATCTAATGATAATGTTCATAACTACGAAAAAAAAAAATTGTTTTAAATGATAAAGACCATGATTAAGAGTGGTATAGCGCCCCCTTCAGGTATTCGATAGAGATTTGTAGAATCAGGATTTCAGAAAAAGTCGCCTTACACGCAAACTAAGAAAATGCTGACATGTCGCCTTTAATTGAAATTATTACTATGATGATGTCATCGAAATGATAAATGATGTACGTCAATATTGTAGATAATTTATTAGCTACACCGTATCAAAATTTGGGAAAACATAGAGTACAAATAAGCTAGATAGTGCTCAAAGATCAATGTCATCATGATGTGAACGAAATTCACCTTCCATAGGCATAACACGCAAATTATGAAAATTCTGTCATGTGGCCTTTAATTGAATTTTGTACAATGATGACGTCAATGAAATAAAAATGACGTTAATGAGGCAATTGCCTCAACTAAAAGATACCGAGAATTGGAAGAAAATCAGTCAATATTATGAGAAATACACTAAATTTTCCATAAATATGATGACGTCATAATATGCAATTTTGTATGTTTACTTCCAAGGTCATTATGATGACGTCAAGATGTATTTAATGGCCACATGAGATATGAAATCATATCTCCGACTCTTACTCTATCTAAATATGAAAAAAGAATGGCAGTCCTTATTCATCCTGATGTACTTTTACAGGCATGTTTTTGCCCATATATGCTATGTAATACATGACCTCGCGCGCATATATTTATCTTGGACGGACGCTCATTCCATTATTAATAGTGATAAAGAGATGAACATGGTATCAAATTGTTCAGACAAATATGAGGAATATTCTGTCAATGATTATTGCAGAGGAAGTATTTTTCGTTCGGCCGTGACGAACGAAAACGCGCAAATATGCGCGTTTTGCGCGATTTTTAATAAAATGCTTATAATGGCCTGAAACATATGCAAAACAAATTTGGGATGATTTTGAGCATTTTAAAAAAAATTGCGCGCGTTAACGCGCGCACGTCAGCGTACGCGCATGTTTGCGCGCATTTATTGACCTGAAATTGACCGGACGGACATTGATCTTAATCCTGATAATTATAAATGAGAATTGCCTTTCCGTTAATATGAAGATATGATCATAAGTTGATTTTTACAAAATGGCGCCTAGATGACGTCATGATGACTTTGAGTCTTTGAAAAGTCACGCAGGTCTAAGTTAGACTAAGATCTATCATCAGTAAAAGTTTCATGATAATGGCTTTATTCAGTCTTGAGATATCCTGCGAACAAAATCGAGGAAGAATAATAAAAATAAAACTAGACTTTAATTCGTCACTTTGACGAATTAGGTGATACGTGCTATTTTATTATCATGAAAGTGTGCCGATGATGATCTAATGATAATGATCATAAATACGATAAAGACCATGATTAAGAGTGGTATAGCGCCCCCTTCAGGTATTCGATAGAGATTTGAAGAATCAGGATTTCAGAAAAAGTCGCCTAACACGCTAACTAAGAAAATTCTGACATGTCGCCTTTAATTGAAATTTTCACTAAGATGATGTCATCGAAATGATAGATGATGTACGTCAATATTGTAGATAATTTATTAGCTACACCGTATCAAAATTTGGAAGAACATAGAGTACTCATAAGCTAGATAGTGCTTAAAGATCAATGTCATGAAGATTCATGATGTGAACGAAATTCACCTTCCTTAGGCATAACACGCAAATTAAGAAAATTCTGAAATGTGGCCTTTAATTGAATTTTGTACTATGATGACGTCAATGAAATAAAAAGTAGTGTGTATTTATCTTGAAGGCAATTGCCTCAACTACAAGATACCGAAATTTGGAAGGAAATCAGTCAATATTATGAGAAATACACTAAATTTTCCATGAATATAATGACGTCATAATATGCAATTTTGTATTTTGACTTCCAAGGCCATTATGATGACGTCAAGATGTATTGAATGGCCAAATGAGATATGAAATTATATCTCTGACTCATACTCTATCTAAATATGAAAAAAATGGCAGTCCTTATTCACCCCGATGCACTTTTTATAGGCATGTTTTTGCCCATATATGCTATGTAATACATGAGCTCGCGCGCACGGATATTTTTCTTGAACGGACGCTCATTCCGTTATTAATAGTGATAAAGAGCTAAACATGGTATCAAATTGTTCAGAAAAATATGAGGAAGATCTTGTCAAAACAAATATACAAGGAATTATTTTTCGTTCGGCGGTGACAAACGAAAACGTGCAAAAATGCGTGTTTTGCGCGATTTTTTATGAAATGCTTATAATGGCCTAAAACGTATGCAAAAAAAAATTTAAACGATTTTGAGCAATTTAAAATTTTACGCGCGCGTTAACGCGCGCACGTACGCGTACGCGCAGTTTTGCACGCATTTATTGACCTGAAATTGACCGGACAGATATTGATCTTAATCCTGATAATTATAAATGAGAAATTCCTTTCCGTTATGAAGATATGATCATAAGTTGATTTTCACAAAATGGCGCCTGGATGACGTCACGATAACTTTGACTCTCTAAAAAGTCACGCAGTTCTAAGTTAGACTAAGATCTATCATCATGGCAAGTTTCATGATAATGGCTTTATTCAGTCTTGAGATATCCTGCGAACAAATTCGAGGAAGAATAATAATAAAAAAAATAAACTAGACTTTAATTCGTCACTTAGACGAATTAGGTGATACGTATGATAATGGTTTACATAACGAATAATGCATTACACGATATATTATTTTGTAAAATGCTTCTCCCATTTATATGCTTCTCCCATTATGATCTATTCATATGTCAAGATTAAATTGTGTCTCCTTGATCATCATGGATCTAGGGAAGATAGATTGAAACAATATATGACCTTTGACCCTGTGCAGTAACCAGTTACACATTTGACTCTAATTTACATCATGAAGAACACCTTTTGACGATTTTATCTTATTCAAAGAAATGAAAATGTAATTGATAAATGATTATCATCATTATGATAATGATGATCATGATGATAATGATCATGATCATGAGCGCGATCATGACATCTTATTGAAAAAATGAGGGTTGATTTAGATAGCATATAGTCTCAGCTACAACTTACTCAAAAGTCAACAAAATCCAAGCAGAAATAACGGCGATATTGCTCGCAAAAGACAGGAATGTAGACTCCAGATTTGAGAAAAAGTCATCTCCCATAGAGATTACACGCAAAAAGTAATGGATTAAGTGAAAATAGGGTAATAATAAAGTAAAAAGGGTTGTTTGTGACATTATTTGCGATTCTACGTGTTTTAATAATCAAAGGAGATGGTACAGTGAAGGTCAAAAGGAAAAAAAAGTGAAGAAAAAAATTGTTGGAGACACCCGGACTCGAACCAGGGATCTCGAGATTGGAAGTCAAGTGCGTTACCGATATACCAAAACATTTCCCATAGCGATTACACGTAAACGGGAAATGGAATTCTGAAATCCTACTTTGCAAGTGAAATATGAGCATGATCCCGGCATCTAATCGAAAAATAAAGGGCGCACTTGTGATAGCTCATTGTCTCAGCTACAACATATCCGAAGTTCAGCGAAAACGAAGCTAAAACAACAGAGATTTTGCTCGCGAAAGACAGGAGTGTAGAATCCAGTTTTGAGAAAAAGTCATGTCCCATAGAGAATACACGTAAAATGTGAAAAATTGACATGCCTTCTTTAATTGCAAAAATACGCCATGATGCCTTTGTCAAAATGGAAAATTGTGGATTATTTATTTGTAGAAAATTGTCTCAGGTAGAACATATCAAAATTTAAAAGAAAATCAATAAATATTTACAGAGATACAATCAATTTTCCAAAATTATGCTGACGTCATAATATGCAAATTGAAATTTTGAGTTTGGAGGCCATTATGATGACGTTATGAGTTAATTGAGGGTCAAATGAGACATTAAATCATATCTCCAACTTATAACCTATCTAAATATGAAAAAATATTGGGAGTTTCTATCTATTCTGAAGAGTTACAAAGAATTTTGTATAGACATGTTTTTGCTCATGTATTGTGGATAAAGATAACGCAGGTCCGCGCGCGCTGTCAACTTTGACGGACGCTCATTGCGTTATTAAAAGGTGAACAAGTTATCAAAATGCTTGGAAAGATGTACCAAATATGATGATAGAGAACATTCGGCGATTCTATGTTGCAAAATGCTAGTACGCGCAAAAAACGCGCGCGCATGCGCGTTTGCGTGATTTTTTGTCAAATGCTCCATATGGCCTGAAACGTATGCAAAAAAAATTTGGGATGATTTGGAGCATTTTAATTTTTTTCGCGCGCGTAAACGCGCGTACGAACGCGCACGCGCGCATTTGCGCACGTTTATTGATCTGAAATTGACCGGATGGATATTGATCTTCTTCCTGATAAATATGAATGAAAAATTCCTTTCCGTTATGAAGATATGATCATAAGTTTATTTTCACAAAATGGCGCCTGGATGACGTCACGATAATTTTGAGTCTTTGAAAAGTCACGCAGTTCTAAGTTAGACTAAGATCTATCATCATGGCAAGTTTCATGATAATGGCTTTATTCAGTCTTGAGATATCCTGCGAACAAATTCGAGGAAGAATAATAATAAATAAATAAATAAATAAATAAATAATAAAAATCTTGACGAAATCAAAAGGTGATACGTCTACGTACGTATCACCTAATAAATAATAATAAAGAAAAATCTTGACGAAATCAAAAGGTGATACGTAGACTTCGTTACGTATCACCTAACTAGACTTTAATTCGTCACTTAGACGAATTAGGTGATACGTATGATAATGGTTTACATAACGAATAATGCATTACACGATATTTTATTTTATAAAATGCTTCTCCCATTATGATATATCCATATGTCAAGATTAAATTGTGTCTCCTTGATCATCATGGATCTAGGGAAGATAGATTGAAACAATATATGACCTTTGACCCTGTGCAGTAACCAGTTACACATTTGACTCTAATTTACATCATGAAGAACACCTTTTGACGATTTTATCTTATTCAAAGAAATGAAAATTAATTGATAAATGATTATCATCATGATAATGATGATCATGATGATAATGATCATGATCATGAGCGCGATCCTGACATCTTATTGAAAAAATGAGGGTTGATTTTGATAGCATATAGTCTCAGCTACAACATACTTAAAAATCACCAAAATCCAAGCAGAAATAACGGCGATATTGCTCGCAAAAGACAGGAATGTAGAATCCAGATTTGAGAAAAAGTCATCTCCCGTAGGGATTACACGCAAAAAGTAATGGATTAAGTGAAAATAGAGTAATAATAAAGTAAAAGGGGTTGTTTATGACATTATTTGCGATTCTACGTGTTTAAATAATCAAAGGAGATGGTACAGTAAAAGGTCAAAAGGAAAAAAAAAGTGGAGAAAAAATTGTTGGAGACACCCGGACTCGAACCAGGGATCTCGAGGTTGAAAGCCAAGTGCGTTACTGATATACCAAAACATCTCCCATAGCGATTACACGTAAACGGGAAATGGAATTCTTAAGTCCTACTTTGCAAGTGAAATATAAGCAAGATCCCGGCATATGATCGAAAAATAAAGTGCACATTGGAGATAGGTAATTGTCTCAGCTACAACATAGCTGAAGCTCAGCGAAAACAAAGTTAAAACAACGGAGATATTGCTCGCGAAAGACGGAAATGTAGAATGCAGTTTTGAAAAATAGTCATGTCCTTTAGACAATTCCACGCAAAATGTGAAAAATTGACATGCCACCTTTAATCGCAAAAATACGCCATGATACCTTTGTCAAAATGAAAAATTGTGGAAATACATTTGTAGAGAATTGTCTCAGCTAGATCATATCAAAAATTGAAAGAAAATTGATCAATATTTACAGAGATACAGTCAATTTTCCAGAAATAAGCTGACGTCATAATATGCAAATTGAAATTTTGAGTTGGGAGGCCATTAGGATGACGTCATGAGTTAATTGAGGGTCAAATGAGACATGAAATCATATTTCCAATTCATACTCTATCAAAATATGGAAAAAAATTGGGTTCACCTTCCATCCTAAAGCGCTACAGTGGATTTTGTATAGGCATGTTTTTGCCCATGTATTACAAGAGCTCGCACGCACGGAAATTATCTTAAACGGACGGTCATTCCGTTATTAATGGTCAGAAAAAGGTGAACAAGGTATCAAAATGCTTGAAAAAATATACCAAATATGATGACAGAGAAAAATTGGCGATTTCATGTTGGAAAATACCAGTACGCGCGAAAACGCGCGCGCATTCGCGTGTGCGCGTTTTTTTTGCAAAATGCTTAAAATGGCCTAAAACGTATGCAAAATTAATTTGATATGATTTTGAGCATTTTTAAATTTTGCGCGCAAGCTGACACGCGGACGTACGCATGCGCGTGCGTTTTTTGACCTGAAATTGATCGGACGGATATTGACCTTAATCATGATAAATATGAATGAGAAATGCTTTTTCGTTATGAAGATATGATCATGAGTAAAACGTACCAAAAAAAACACAAAATGGCGCCTGGATGACGTCATGAAGATTTGATGACCTTGAAAATGTTACTGTTACGTTTCATGACAATGACCTATGACTGTGCTAAAATTGAATGAAATTGATTAACCCGATCTTGAGTTATCCTGTTAACAAAAAAAAGTGGGAACAATAAATAAAAACTAGATTTGTAATACTTGTTTGGAACAAGTATAGGTGGGCTGATCCAACAAAAAATTGAGACAAAATAAAGGGTACATTTGAGATAGCTTTTTGTCTCAGCTACAACATACTCGAAGTTCAGCGTAAATGAAGCAAAAACAACGTAGATATTGCTCGCGAAAGACGGGAATGTAGAATCGAGTTTTGAGAAAAAAATCATGTCCCATAGAGAATACACGCAAAATGTGAAAATTGACATGCCTTCTTTAATCACAAAAATACGCCATGATGCTTTTGTCAAAATTAACAATTGTGAAGACATCATTTGTAGAAAATTGTCTCAGCTAGAACATTTCAAAATTTGGAAGAAAATTAATCACTATTTACAGAGAAACAATCAATTTTCCATAAATATGCTGACGTCATAATATGCAAATTGGAATTTTGAGTTCGGAGGCCATTATGATGAAGTCATGAGTTAATTGAAGGTCAAATGTGACATGAAACAATATCTCCGAATCATACTCTATCAAAATATGAAAAAAAATTGGGGTCACCTTGCATCCTAAAGAGCTTCAATGGATTTTGTATAGGTATGTTTTTGCCCATATATGCTATGTATTACAAAACTCGCGCGCACGGAGATTTATGTTAAATGGTCGATCATTCCGTTATTAATAGTCATAAACAGACAAACATATTATCAATTTGTTTGTATATATTTGTGGAATATTATAAAAGAAAAAAAATGGTGAATCTATGTTGTGTAATAGTTTTACGAGCGAAAACGCGCGCGCATGCGCGTGTGCGCGATTTTTTTTATAAAATGCTTAGAATGGCCTAAAACGTATGCAAAATGATTTTGAGACGATTTTGAGCATTTTAAAATTGTGCGCGCGCATTAACGCGCGGACGTACGCGCACGCGCGCGTTATTTGACCTGAAATTGACCGGACGGATATTGACCTTGATCATGATAAATATGAATGAGAAATAGCTTTTGGTTATGAAGATATGATCATGAGTTGATTTTCGTAAAATTTTACAAAATGGCGCCTAGATGACGTCATCAGTCAAGGTCAAGGTTGAAACAATTTCTGTGTTTTGTACATATGTCTATACATATGTGTGTCAAATTTCAAGGCATTTGATCGAGCCATTTTCAAGTTATCTTGCCAACAAAAAAGTGGTTAGAAATAAGAAAAATATTTAATAATAATAATAATACTAATAAACTAGAATTTAATTCGTCACGAGGACGAATAAGGTGGTCTGTCTTCAAGTCTTATGATAGATAATAATATTTACTATCTTGAGAAAGGGAGAAGTTATACAGACATGTAAACAATGATTATCATCATGATGATGATGATCTTGATAGTAATGGTGATGACGATGATGATGATGATCATGATGATCATGATGATGTTGATGATTATCATCAACAGACCTTGATGACATCAGACTGAAAAAATGAGAGAACAATTAGATAGTATATAGTCTCAGCTACAACATACTCAAAAATCAACAAAAATCAAGCCGAAATAACGGCGATATTGCTCGCAAAAGACAAGAATGTACAATCCAGATTTGAGAAAAAGTCATCTCCCATAAGGATCATGATGCTGATCATGAGCGTGATTCTGACATCTGATTGAAAAAAATGAGGGGACATTTAGATAGCATATAGTCTCAGATACAACATACTCCAAAATCAACAAAAACCAGGCGGAAATAACAGCGACATTGCTCGCAAAAGACAGGAATGTAGAATCCAGATTTGAGAAAAAGTCATCTCCCATGGGGTTTACTGGCGAAAAGTAATGGATCAAGTGATAATAGGGTAATAATAAAGTATATATGGTTGTTTATTACATTATTTGCGATTCTACGTGTAGTAATGTAATATTTGCTATGTATATCCATCAGAAACTTGTCTGTATAAAACAGTGAAATACTGCCCTCTCCGGAAGAATACAGTAAGCTTAGCAACGAGCATAATGGCGTATACTTCTAGCAGTATTACTTTCGTATTTATGGACATATAAGATACGACACTACGTGTTTTAAAATTCAAAGGAGATTGTACAGTGAAAGGTCAAAATGAAAAAAAAGTGAAGAAAAATATTGGTAAAGACGCCGGACTCGAACCAGGGGTCTCAAGGTCGGAAGTCAAGTGCGTTACCGATATACCAAATCATTTCCCATACCGATTACACGTAAACGAAAAATGGAAATCTCAAATCCCACTTTGCAAGTGAAATATGAGCATGATCCCGGCATCTGATCAAAAAATAAATGGCACACTCATGATAGCATATTGTCTCAGCTACAACATACTCATAGCTCAGCGTAAACAAAGATAAAACGACTGAGATATTGCTCGCGAAAGACAAGAATGTAGAATCCAGTTTTGAGAAAAAGTCATGTCCTATAGAGAATACACGCAAAATGTGAAAAATTGACATGCCTCCTTTAATCGCAAAAATACGCCATGATGCCATTTTCAAAATGAAATATCGTGATTACTGCATTTGTAGAGAATATTCTCAGGTAGAACATATCAAAATTTAAAAGAAAATTAATCAATATTTACAGAGATACAATCAATTTTCTAAAAATCTGCTGACGTCATAATATGCAAATTGAAATTTTGAGTTCGGAGGCCATTATGATGACGTCATGAGTTAATTGAGGGTCAAATGAGACATGAAATCATATCTCCGACTCATAATCTATCTAAATATGAAAGAAAATTGGAGGTATCTATCCATTCTGAAGAGTTACAATGAATTTTGTATAGGCATGTTTTTGCGCATGTATGTTATGTATTACAAGAGCTCGCACGCACGGATGCGTATCTTAACGGACGCTCATTCCGTTATTAATGGTCAGAAAAAGGTGAACAAGGTATCAAAATGCTTGAAAAAATGTGCCAAATATGATGACAGAGAAAATTTGGCGATTTTACGTTGCTAAATGCAAGCAAGCGCGAAAACGCGCACGCATGCGTGTGTGCGCGTTTTTATGCAAAATGCTTCAAATGGCCTAAAACGTATGCAAAATTTATTTTAAGCGAAACGGAGCATTATAAAATTTTGATGCGGGCGCACGTGCGCGTCGAGGTGCGCGCGCAAAATTTGTTGACATTTTAAGTTGACCTTTGACCTGAAGTTGATGTATACCAAATATGGTTGATTTTTGATGACTCGTTATTGAGATATGATAATGACCTGATTTTTACAAAATGGCGCCTGGATGACGTCACGATGACCTAATGACCTTGAAAAAGTAAATTAGACTTGAAATCATAGGGCTTGATGACTGACAAAAATTTTAAGGAAATTGACCATGTCAATTTCGAGTAAACGTGTGCACAAAAAAGTGTACGGAAGAAATAAAAATAAACTAGAATTTAATTCGTCACGAGGACGAATAAGGTGGTCTGCCTTCAAGTTATATAAACATGTAAACAATGATGATCATCATGATGATGATCTTGATAGTAATGGTAATGACGATGATGATGATGATCATGATCATGATGATGTTGATGATTATTAACAGACCATGATGACATCAGACTGAAAACAAATGAGAGAACATTTAGATAGTATATAGTCTCAGCTACGACATACTCCAAAATCAACAAAAATCAAGCCGAAATAACGGCGATATTGCTCGCAAAAGACAAGAATGTAGAATCCAGATTTGAGAAAAAGTCATCTCCCATAAGGATTACACGCAAAAAGTAATGGATCAAGTGATAATAGGGTAATAATAAAGTAAATAGGGTTGTTTATTACATTATTTGCGATTCTACGTGATTCAATATTCACAGGAGACGGTACAGTGAAAGGTCACAAAGAAAAAAAAGTGAAGAAAAAAAATTGTTGGAGACGCCCAGACTCGAACCAGGGCCCTCGAGGTCGGAAGTCAAGTGCGTTACCGATATACCAAAACATTTCCCATAGAGATTACACGTAAACGGAAAATGGAATTCTCAAATCCCACTTTGTAAGTGAAACGTGAGCATGATCCCGGCATCTGATCGAAAAATAAAGGGCACACTTGTGATAGTTTATTGTCTCAGCTACAACATACTCAAAGTTCAGCGTAAACAAAGATAAAATGACAGAGATATTGCTCGCGAAAGACGGGAATGTAGAATCCAGTTTTGAGAAAAAATCATGTCCCAAAGAGAACACACGCAAAATGTGAAAAATTGACATGCCTCCTTTAATCGCAAAAATACGCCATGATACCATTGTCAAAATGAATTATTGTGTTCATTGCATTTGAAGAGAATATTCTAAGGTAGAACATATCAAAATTTGAAAGAAAATTGATTAATATTTACAGAGATACAATCAATTTTCAAAAATCCTGCTGACTTCATAATATGCAAATTTATATTTTGAGTTCGGAGGCCATTATGATGACGTCATGAGTTAATTGAGGGTCAAATGAGAAATGAAATCATATCTCCAACTCATGTTTTTTTCTAACCATGATAAAAAAGTTAGGGGTCAATGGACTATCTGAAGAGCTATTTTGATTTTTAAAATGGCATGTTTTTGATCAAATTTGCATTATATTGTCCATAGCAGCAAGCGCGGATTTTGAAATTTGACGCGCGCTCACGGCCTTGTGAAAGGTCAAGGGTGACTGAAATTAATGTAAATTGTCATTTACGGTAAGAGGAATCTAAATCATGTAAACATTTTGAATTTGACTTTTTCCGCGCGTTGTGAGCGCGCACAACGCGCGCGGGGACACGTACGAACGGAAATTTTTGAAATGCTTAAAATGACCTGATTCATACTCTCGTTTAATAGTTAAGTGATTTTGAGCATTTTAAAATTTTGACGCGCGCGTACGTGCGCGTCATGACCTTTATGTGACCTTTCATGACATGACTTGTTGACCCTTGATCTGAAGTATATGTGATATGAATATGAATGACCTTTGTTTATGCATCATGAAGATATGATGGATAACGTGAATTCACAAAATGGCGCCTGGATGACGTCACGATAACCTGATGACCTTGAAAAGGTTACTGTCACGTCTCATGACAATGACCTATGACTGTGTCAAAATTGAAAGAAATTAACAAAACCGATCTTGAGTTAACCGATGAACAAAAAACGGGGAGAAATAAAAATAAACTAGAAATTTAATTCGTCATTGGGACGAATTAGGTGGTCTGTCTTCAATTCCTATGTTCATGCTCATCTTTAATTCAATATTTACTATATTGAAAAAGGGAGAAGTGATATAGACATGTAAAGAATGATGATCATGATGATGATCATGATGATGATCTTGATAGTAATGGTGATGACGATGATGGTGATCATGGTGATGTTGATGATCATCATCAACAGACCATGATGACATCTGATTAAAAAATGAGGGGACGTTTAGATAGCGTATAGTCTCAGCTACAACATACTCAAAAATCAACAAAAATCAAGCTGAAATAACGGCGATATTGCTCCCAAAAGACATGAATGTAGAATCCAGATTTGAGAAAAAGTCATCTCCCATAAGGATTACACGCAAAAAGTAATGGATCAAGTGATAATAGGGTAATAATAAAGTAAATATGGTTGTTTATTACATTATTTGCGATTCTACGTGTTTTAATATTCAAAGGAGATGGTATAGTGAAAGGTCAAAAAGAAAAAAAAGTGAAAAAAAAAATTGTTGGAGACGCCCGGACTCGAACCATGGACCTCGAGGTCGAAAGTCAAGTGCGTTACCGATATAGTTAAGTGATTTCGAGCATTATAAAATTTTGACGCGCGTACGTGCGTGTCATGACCTTTATGTGACAATTGATGACATATATAGTCATGTTAAGTTTGATATTATATTCATCAAGGTTTTAAAATTGAAAAAAGGAAGAAAATAAGTGTCATGACAGTCATGACATATCAAAAAAGGGGGAGCCAATAACCAATAACCAACTTTCTAGAAATGTTAATTTTTCTTTGAAATTCAGATACCGCCCGCCAAATGTCTTTTTGGTTTCCTTCTTTCAAATTGCTTTTAATCACTCATGCGTAAAATATGCACTATATGAGTAGCATCGCGTGAAAGAGGAGACTCTAAGCTTTCCAAATATGTATCATTCATTAATTATAGTTGTGATTAAGTTATGATAGAACATCGATACTTCTCGGTTTCGTTTTTTCTGGGACGCACTGTATATAAAGCAACAACCAAACGCCCGAACATATAAATAAATAAATCAGAAAATAAAACAAACTCGGTGAAATGACCTCCTCTTATCACTTTATTAATCAATCATGGTAAACTCCCATTCTATCTTTCACTCTCTATCACAGATTTCAATCTGAATTACGAACCTTTTTTTCCATTTTTGGAATTACGGACCCTTTTTCATTTTCGGAATTATGAACCCTATTTCATGTTCTAAATTATGAACCCTCTTTCATTTTCGGAAATATGAACCTTCGGAATTATGAACCCTAGGTTTTTTTTTATTTTCGGAATTATAATAATAGTAATAATAGCTAGGCCTAGTTCTTATATAGCGCTTTTCAGGACTGAAGGCTCTCTCAAATCTCTTTACAGATATATATCTATATATATTTATATAGTATTACCCCGGTCATCGGATTCAAGCTTACCCGCACGCAATGTATGCACATTCTCCACTCCTTGGGGAGCATTCCATCTAGGCGTCTTTTTTTTTTTTACTAGCGCACACTTGCTTATCGAAGCACATTAGCTTCTGCATCGTACCGGGTACCCATTTAATACATGGGTGGAGAGTGAGAAATGTAGATTAATGTCTTGTCAAAGGACATTAGTGCCGCGGTGGGACTTGAACCGCGGACCTTGTGATTTACACTCCTGTGACATATCCACTCGTCCACGACACGTCTACAATTATGAACCCTTTTTCATTTTCGGAATTACGAATCTTCGGAATTATGAACCCTTTATTCGTTTAATAAAATTATGGAAATGCAAGCACTACTTTAAACAAACAGAACTTTGTCATTCCTCGCTCATTTTTCCTGATTGAGGTGTCATATGAAAGGGCAGAAACTCAACATTTTAGAAATGTGAACTTTTCTTCGAAATTCAGATACCGCCCGCCAAATGTCTTTTTGGTTTCCTTCCTTCAAATTGCTTTTAATCACTCATGCGTAAAATATGCACTATATGAGTAGCATCACATGAAAGAGGAGTCTCTAAGCTTTCCACATATGTATCATTCATTATTTATAGTTGTGATTAAGTTATGATAGAACATCGATACTTCTCGGTTTCGTTTTCTCTGGGACGCACTGTATATAAAGCAACAACCAAACACCCGAACATATAAATAAATAAATCAGAAAATAAAACGAACTTGGTGAAATGACCTCCTCTTATCACCTTATTAATCAATCATGGTACACATGGAACCGCCGACTTTGTGATTTACACTCCTGTGACATATCCACTCGTCCACGACACGTCTACAATTATGAACCCTTTTTCATTTTCGGAAATACGAATTTTAGGAATTATGAACCCTATTTCATTTTAGGAATTATAAATCCTTTTTTTTTTACTTTCGGAAAGATGAACCCTATTTCATGAGCGGAATTATGAACACTATTTTATTTTCGGATTTACAAACCCTATTCCATTTTTGGAATTACGAACCCTATTTCATTTTCGGAATTACAAACATTATGGCCTGAATTCATAAAGGAGGTTTGTCGACAAACCTAGGTTTATGTGCGTCATATGATGCGACTCGATTATTAAACGACAGTCAGAGAAAGAGTTACCTCATTTGTGAATAAAAGAAAATGGAATGAATATCTCTTTCAGAGTTCAATTCTTGTCCAAAATATGGCCTTTGAAATTTTGGAAAAAATGATAATTTAATCGTAAATCTTAATGAATGTGCTCCTGATTGATCAAAAATAACAGGCCGCAAGTGATTTCTTCATTTTGGGTTGAAATTAATGTGAAAATTGACGCAAAAATTACTTATACATTGGATGCGTTGCAAGACATGTTATCGCCCAAAGTGGAATCGTTATGATCACAATGACATAATTATGTTAGTTTCAACGTATCGTTAAACAGAATCTTTATCAATGGAGATCGTTGTTGAAATCACTAGATCAAATCTGTTGTTTTTTAGATGACCATGCACTTCCATGCTTCAAGTGTCTACACGAAATCAAAAGGAGGGTAGTTTCTGTCAATTCCTAACAAGAATGCGAAACATCCTCGAACTGTATCTGGAAAAATCTTCAATTCGATTAACGACAGTGAGAGAAAGAGTTACCTCATTTGTGAAACTATAAGTCAATAAATCCAACCGAGTAAATGGACTGAATATCACTTTCAAAGTTCAAATCTTTTCCAAAACATGGTCTTTGAAAAAATTATTTTTTGGAAAAAGGATAATTTAATCGCAAATCTTAATCAGTAAGACCGCAGCGCGCGCGATAATAAGGCACATCGGTTAGTTTCATTCAGATTTTCGTTGATCTTAACTCCCCCAAATTAGGCTCACGTGAACTGCGAGATTTTCAACGAGATATTGCAAACGTGAAAAGAATTGCATTGTAACGTCACCCGAGAGCTCTTCCCGTTTGCAGAATTGTTTGGTGAGTGTTTAGCAATTTCTGCTCTTGATTTTAGTACTAAATTTGCCACCCTGATTATTTTTTTCTCTATTTATCCTCTTTGGAGGGACTATATTTGTTCATATCATAAAATAACAACTATTTACAACAGTGTTTAAATACAGAATTCATGCAGTTGTAACATATCATACATAGTACAGAACATGAAACTAATGTGATATAATCACTAAGTAAAATAATGAAAACATTTTTGTAACTTCGTTTGTATTCTTTTGATTACATTTCAATTTATACCTTCAATTCTTTTATCGAATATACAGCATGTATCCTGTGCTTTTCACTTCCTAAACATTATCTTATATAGTTTTTTATAGATAATAAACTGAGCAAAGTTTAAAATAAGATTGACAAGATTCATTTCTCTTCTCTCTATTTTATGACCTATCAAATAATTTGTTCGTTCAAAAAGATGTTAAAATTAAACAAAGTATGGATTAATTTGGATACAATCTTCCAAAAAGCGAAACCTTCTTGCAAGCCAGAAGAAGGTGGTTTGTTGTATCTGGCTTTTTACATATATCACATAGATTATTATTTTTAATCTTCCATTTACATAAATTGTCTTTACTGGGCAATATTCTATGAATATATTATTTAAAATTAAACTCCTTAATTCTGTTGTCATTCATAAAAGTAAAATTTATAATGGAGCACCGTCTTCCAGTTAAACTCATTAGGTAAATCAAAATAGGCGTTTCAAAAATAAATGAACGGCAGATCCTGTCTATTTTGTTCTGACATCAAATTATAATAGTGTTTGGCTTTCATGACCGCTACATCAATGGAGTCACCTGTTACTATTTTTATTGTACTGGATTCCACTGCAGACGGTGGACTATTTACATATTGTAACTTATTACGTAACTTCTGCAACCAAAAATTCGGAAATGCACTTTTTCAATTTGCCAATTTGAGGGCGGAAAGTAATTAATTTTCTTGAAAATTAATACAAGTATAATCAACTTCTTTCCAGATACCGTTTATTAAAACTTGTTTCACTTTAAGAATATTGTTTCTCATCCAATTTAGAAAATACAATAACTCATTCAAATCTTTAATATTGCTATCATACCAAATCATTTCATTTTCAATATCTGTTACTTTAAACATATCAATATATTATAATTCAGCCCAAGAACAAAACATCTCAACATAAAAGTTAGGCAACTGTTTTTTTCTACAAATACGATACTTATCACTCTTTTTGCAATTAAAATGCAAACAAATTGGCAAATCCGCAACTTTCTTGATCCAATATTTACACAAAGTTTTCCAAGCACTTTGTTCATCTCAGTGACCTGCATTTTGACTCTAAGTCAATCATTCCCAACCCCCTTCTATATCAGGATTGTGACAGATGTTTCATTTCACCTTTTCTGTTTTAGAATTCCATACAAATGTGTAAGCCAGTTTATCGATTTATAAATCCAAGGTATTCTTTATTTTCTCTACTTTACTTTCCCATATTTTGAACGTCAAAAGAAGTTTTACCTACATAAATACCAAGACATTTTATAGGGTCTTCGGTGAAATATAAATCTTCAACTTCATCGTCATTTATATTAGGTTTCATACGATTGAGCCCCTGATTATAACAAATCTCTTAAATCGTTTAGACCCTATCTGTCTCATGAATCCAAATCTCATGTTATTTCACTAATGACTTTAACTTGTTTCTTGTCCCTCAACAAATCAAGCAATCAATCAATCATGACAAGGAAAGATAAATATATATATATATAAATTGAATGTTGTCAAACTTTATGGAGAAAGAGGGAAAGGAATTAAGCAAGAAGGATATTTGTAAAGCGCTTAGAGACATTTGTATTAAGCGCTATATAAAAATAGAATATTATTAAATATTATTAGGTGATACGTATGAAATATACGTATCACCTTTTGATTTCGTCAAGATTTTTCTTTATTATTTTCAGGTGGGCTGTATAACGTACAGACCACCTTATAATTTCGTTAGAATTGCCTTTATTTATTTATTAGGTGGTCTGTCAACGACAGATCACCTATTGTTTTCGTCAGAATTTTCTTTCTTTATTATTAGGTGGTCTGTCAACGACAGATCACCTATTGTTTTCGTCAGAATTTTCTTTATTATTATTATTATTCTTTATTTTTATTTATTTCCTACACTTTTTTGTGCCTAGGATAACTCAAGTTCGGTTTCGTCAATTTCATTCAATTTTGGCACAGTCATAGGTCATTGTCATGAGACGTGACAGGAACCTTTTCAAGGTCATCACGTCATCGTGACGTCATCCAGGCGCCATTTTGTGAAATCACGTTATCCATCATATCTTCATAATGCATAAGCAAAGGTCATTCATATCCATATCACATATATTTCAGGTCAAGGGTCAAAAGGTCATGTCATCAAAGGTCACATAAAGGTCATGACGCGCGCGTACGTGCGCGTCAAAATTTTAAAATGCTCAAAATCACTTAACTATTAAAGGAGAGTACGAATCAGGTCATTTTAAGCATTTCAAAATTTTCCGTCCGTAAGTGTCACCGCGCGCGTTGCGCGCGCTCACAACGCGCGGAAAAGGTCAAATTCAAATTGTTTACATGATTTAGATTCCTCTTACCGTAAATGACAATTTACATTAATTTCAGTCACCCTTGACCTTTCAAAAGGCCGTGATCGCGCGTCAAAGTTCAAAATCCGCGCGTGCTGCTATGGGCAATATAATGCAAATTTGATCAAAAACATGACATTTTAAAAATCAAAATAGCTCTTCAGATAATCAATTGTTCCCATTTTTTATATCATGGTTGGAAGAAGCATGAGTTGGAGATATGATTTCATGTGTCATTTGACCCTCAATTAACTCATGACGTCATCATAATGGCCTCCAAACTCAAAATTTCAATTTGCATATTATGACGTCAGCAGATTTTTGGAAAATTGATTGTATCTCTGTAAATATTGATCAATTTTCTTTCAAATTTGGATATGTTCTACCTGAGAATATTTTCTACAAATGCAGTCAACACGCTATTTCATTTTGACAATGGTATCATGGCGTATTTTTGCGATTAAAGGAGGCATGTCAATTTTTCACATTTTGCGTGTATTCTCTATGGGACATGACTTTTTCTCAAAACTGGATTCTACATTCTGGTCTTTCGCGAGCCATATCTCCGTTGTTTTATCTTTGTTTACGCTGAGCTTTGAGTATGTTGTAGCTGAGACAATAAGCTATCACAAGTGTGCCCTTTATTTTTCGATCAGATGCCGGGATCATGCTCATATTTCACTTACAAAGTGGGATTTGATAATTCCATTTTCCGTTTACGTGTAATCTCTATGGGAAATGTTTTGGTATATCGGTAACGCACTTGACTTCCGACCTCGAGGTCCCTGGTTCGAGTCCGGGCGTCTCCAACAATTTTTTTTTTAAACTTTTTTTTCTTTTTGACCTTTCACTGTACCATCTCCTTTGAATATTAAAACACGTACAATCGCAAATAATGTAATAAACAACCATATTTACTTTATTATTACCCTATTATCACTTGATCCATTACTTTTTGCGTGTAATCCTTATGGGAGATGACTTTTTCTCAAATCTGGATTCTACATTCTTGTCTTTTGCGAGCAATATCGCCGTTATTTCAGCTTGATTTTTGTTGATTTTTGAGTGTGTTGTAGCTGAGACTTTATACTATCTAAATGTTCTCTCATTTTGTTCAGTCTGATGTCATCATGGTCTGTTGATGATAATCATCAACATCATCATGATCATCATCATCATCATTATCGTCATCACCATTACTATCAAGATCATCATCATCATCATGATCATTGTTTACATGTCTTTATAACTTCTCCCTTTCTCAATACAGTAACTATTTTAATCTATCATAAGACTTGAAGACAGACCACCTTATTCGTCTTCGTGACGAATTAAATTTCTAGTTATTATTATTATTATTATTATTATTTATTTTTATTTATTTTCACACTTTTTTGTTAACAGGATAACTCAAGATCAGTTTAGTCAATTTCGTTCAATTTTGGCACAGTCATAGGTCATTGTCATGAGACGTTAGAGTAACATTTTCAAGGTCATCAAGTTTTCATGACGTCATCCAGGCGCCATTTTGTGTTTTTTTTGGTACTTTTTACTCATGATCATATCTTCATAACGGAAAGGCATTTCTCATTCATATTTATCACGATTAAGGTCAATATCCGTCCGGTCAATTTCAGGTCAGAAAACGCGCGCGCATGCGTACGTCCGCGCGTCACCGCGCGTGCAAAAAATAAAAATGCTCCAAATCGTCTCAAATTTTTTTTGCATACGTTTCAGGCCATTTTAGGCATTTTGCAAAAAACGCGCGCACGCACATGCGCGCGCGTTTTCGCGCGTAATTGCTTTTTCCTACATAGAATCGCCAATTTTTTTCTGTCATCATATTTTGCACATTTTTTCAAGCATTTTGATACCTTGTTCACCTTTTTCTGACCATTAATAACGGAATGAGCGTCCGTTTAAGATAATTTCCGTGCGTGCGAGCTCTTGTAATACATAGCATACATGGGCAAAAACATGCCTATACAAAATCCATTGTAGCGCTTTCGGATGCAAGATGAACCCAATTTTTTTTTCATATTTTGATAGAGTATGAATTGGAAATATGATTTCATGTCTCATTTGACCCTCAATTAACTCATGACGTCATCATAATGGCCTCCCAACTCAAAATTTCAATTTGCATATTATGACGTCAGCAGATTTCTTGAAAATTGATTGTATCTCTGTAAATATTGATCAATTTTCATCCAAATTTTGATATGTTTTAGCTGAGACAATTCCCTACAGATGCAGTTAACACAAATTTTCATTTTGACGAAAGCATCACGGCGTATTTTTGCGATTAAAGGAGGCATGTCAATTTTTTACATTTTGCGTGTATTCTCTATGGGACATGACTTTTTCTCAAAACTGGATTCTACATCCTGTCTTTTGCGAGCAATATCTCCGTCGTTTTAGCTTTGTTTACGCTGAACTTTGAGTATGTTGTAGCTGAGACAATAAGCTATCACAAGTGTGTCCTTTATTTTTCGATCAGATGCCGGGATCATGCTCATATTTCAATTACAAAGTGGGATTTGTGCATTCCATTTTCCGTTTACGTGTAACTCTAATGGAAATGTTTTGGTATATCGGTAACGCACTTGACTTCCGACCTCGAGGTCCCTGGTTCGAGTCCGGGCGTCTCCAACAATTTTTTTTCTTCACTTTTTTTTCTTTTTGACCATTCACTCTACCATCTCCTTTGAATATTAAAACACGTACAATCGCAAATAATGTAATAAACAACCATATCTTTATTATTACCCTATTATCAATAGATCCATTACTTTTTGCGTGTAATCCTTATGGGAGATGACTTTTTCTCAAATCTGGATTCTACATTCTTGTCTTTTGCGAGCAATATCGCCGTTATTTCGGCTTGATTTTTGTTGATTTTTGAGTATGTTGTAGCTGAGACTATATACTATCTAAATGTTCTCTCATTTTTTTCAGTCTGATGTCATCGTGGTCTGTTGATGATAATCATCAACATCATCATGATCATGATCATCATCATCATCGTCATCACCATTACTATCAAGATCATCATCATCATCATCATGATGATCATCATTGTTTACATGTCTATATAACTTCTCCCTTTCTCAATATAGTAAATATTATAATCTATCATAAGACTTGAAGACAGACCACCTAATTCGTCCCCATGACGAATTAAATGTCTAGTTATTAGGTGGTCTGTCAACGACAGATCACCTATTGTTTTCGTCAGAATTTTCTTTCTTTATTAGGTGGTCTGTCAACGACAGATCACCTATTGTTTTCGTCAGAATTTTCTTTCTTTATTATTATTATTATTATTATTATTATTATTTATTTTTATTTATTTTCACACTTTTTTGTTAACAGGATAACTCAAGATCAGTTTAGTCAATTTCGTTCAATTTTGGCACAGTCATAGGTCATTGTCATGAGACGTTAGAGTAACATTTTCAAGGTCATCAAATTTTCATGACGTCATCCAGGCGCCATTTTGTGTTTTTTTTGGTACTTTTTACTCATGATCATATCTTCATAACGGAAAGGCATTTCTCATTCATATTTATCACGATTAAGGTCAATATCCGTCCGGTCAATTTCAGGTCAGAAAACGCGCGAGCATGCGTACGTCCGCGCGTCACCGCGCGTGCAAAAAATAAAAATGCTCCAAATCGTCTCAAATTTTTTTTGCATACGTTTCAGGCCATTTTAGGCATTTTGCAAAAAACGCGCGCACGCACATGCGCGCGCGTTTTCGCGCGTAATTGCTTTTTCCTAAATAGAATCGCCAATTTTTTTCTGTCATCATATTTTGCACATTTTTTCAAGCATTTTGATACCTTGTTCACCTTTTTCTGACCATTAATAACGGAATGAGCGTCCGTTTAAGATAATTTCCGTGCGTGCGAGCTCTTGTAATACATAGCATACATGGGCAAAAACATGCCTATACAAAATCCATTGTAGCGCTTTCGGATGCAAGATGAACCCAATTTTGTTTTCATATTTTGATAGAGTATGAATTGGAAATATGATTTCATGTCTCATTTGACCCTCAATTAACTCATGACGTCATCATAATGGCCTCCCAACTCAAAATTTCAATTTGCATATTATGACGTCAGCAGATTTCTTGAAAATTGATTGTATCTCTGTAAATATTGATCAATTTTCATCCAAATTTTGATATGTTTTAGCTAAGACAATTCCCTACAGATGCAGTTGACACAAATTTTCATTTTGACGAAAGCATCACGGCGTATTTTTGCGATTAAAGGAGGCATGTCAATTTTTTACATTTTGCGTGTATTCTCTATGGGACATGACTTTTTCTCAAAACTGGATTCTACATCCTGTCTTTTGCGAGCAATATCTCCGTCGTTTTAGCTTTGTTTACGCTGAACTTTGAGTATGTTGTAGCTGAGACAATAAGCTATCACAAGTGTGTCCTTTATTTTTCGATCAGATGCTGGGATCATGCTCATATTTCAATTACAAAGTGGGATTTGTGCATTCCATTTTCCGTTTACGTGTAACTCTAATGGAAATGTTTTGGTATATCGGTAACGCACTTGACTTCCGACCTCGAGGTCCCTGGTTCGAGTCCGGGCGTCTCCAACAATTTTTTTTCTTCACTTTTTTTTCTTTTTGACCATTCACTCTACCATCTCCTTTGAATATTAAAACACGTACAATCGCAAATAATGTAATAAACAACCATATTTACTTTATTATTACCCTATTATCAATAGATCCATTACTTTTTGCGTGTAATCCTTATGGGAGATGACTTTTTCTCAAATCTGGATTCTACATTCTTGTCTTTTGCGAGCAATATCGCCGTTATTTCGGCTTGATTTTTGTTGATTTTTGAGTATGTTGTAGCTGAGACTATATACTATCTTAATGTTCTCTCATTTTTTTCAGTCTGATGTCATCGTGGTCTGTTGATGATAATCATCAACATCATCATGATCATCATCATCATCATCATCGTCATCACCATTACTATCAAGATCATCATCATCATCATGATGATCATCATTGTTTACATGTCTATATAACTTCTCCCTTTCTCAATATAGTAAATATTATAATCTATCATAAGACTTGAAGACAGACCACCTAATTCGTCCCCATGACGAATTAAATGTCTAGTTTTTATTTATTTTCACACTTTTTTGTTAACAGGATAACTCAAGATCAGTTTAGTCAATTTCGTTCAATTTTGGCACAGTCATAGGTCATTGTCATGAGACGTTAGAGTAACATTTTCGAGGTCATCAAGTTTTCATGACGTCATCCAGGCGCCATTTTGTGTTTTTTTGGTACTTTTTACTCATGATCATATCTTCTTAACGGAGAAACATTTCTAATTCATATTTATCATGATTAAGGTCAATATCCGTCCGGTCAACTTCAGGTCAAAAAACGCGCGCGCACGCGTACGTCCGCGCGTCAGCGCGCGCGCAAAAAAAAAAATGCTTCAAATCGTTAAAAATTAATTTTGCATACGTTTCAGGCCATTTTAAGCGTTTTGCAAAAAAAGCTCGCACGCGCGTGCGCGCGCGTTTTCGCGCGTATTGGTATTTGCCAACATAAAATCGCAAAATTTTCTCTGTCATCATATTTAGCACATTTTTCCAAGCATTTTGATACCTTGTTCACCTTTTTCTGCCCATTAATAACGGAATGAGCGTCCGTTTAAGATAATGTCCGTGCGTGCGAGCTCTTGTAATACATAGCATACATGGGCAAAAACATGCCTATACAAAATCCATTGTAGCGCTTTAGGATGGAAGATGAACCAAATTTTGTTTTCATATGTTGATAGAGTATGAATTGGAGATATGATTTCATGTCTCATTTGACCCTCAATTGACTCATGACGTCATCATAATGGCCTCCGAACTCAAAATTTCAATTTTCATATTATGACGTCAGCAGATTTTTGGAAAATTGATTGTATCTCTGTAAATATTGATCAATTTTCTTTCAAATTTTGATATGTTCTACCTGAGAATATTCTCTACAAATACAGTTGTCACAAGATTTCATTTTGACAAAGGTATCATGGCGTTTTTTGCGATTAAAGGAGGCATGTCAATTTTTCACATTTTGCGTGTATTCTCTATGGGACATGACTTTTTCTCAAAACTTGATTCTACATTCTCGTCTTTCGCGAGCAATATCTCCGTCGTTTTATCTTTGTTTACGCTGAGCTTTGAGTATGTTGTAGCTGAGAAAATAAGCTATCGTAAGTGTGTCCTTTATTTTTCGATCAGATGCCGGGATCATGCTCATATTTCACTTACAAAGTGGGATTTGATAATTCCATTTTCCGTTTACGTGTAATCTCTATGGGAAATGTTTTGGTATATCGGTAACGCACTTGACTTCCGACCTCAAGGTCCCTGGTTCGAGTCCGGGCGTCTCCAACAATTTTTTTTCTTCACTTTTTTTTCTTTTTGACCTTTCACTGTACCATCTCCTTTGAATATTAAAACACGTACAATCGCAAATAATGTAATAAACAACCATATTTACTTTATTATTACCCTATTATCACTAGATCCATTACTTTTGGCGTGTAATCCTTATGGGAGATGACTTTTTCTCAAATCTGGATTCTACATTCTTGTCTTTTGCGAGCAATATCGCCGTTATTTCGGCTTGGTTTTTGTTGATTTTTGAGTATGTTGTAGCTGAGACTATACGCTATCTAAATATTCTCTAATTTTGTTCAGTCTGATGTCATCGTGGTCTGTTGATGATAATCATCAACATCATCATCATCATCATCATCGTCATCACCATTACTATCAAGATCATCATCATCATGATCATCATGATGATCATCATTGTTTACATGTCTATATAACTTCTCCCTTTCTCAATATAGTAAATATTATAATCTATCATAAGACTTGAAGACAGACCACCTAATTCGTCCCCATGACGAATTAAATGTCTAGTTTTTATTTATTTTCACACTTTTTTGTTAACAGGATAACTCAAGATCAGTTTAGTCAATTTCGTTCAATTTTGGCACAGTCATAGGTCATTGTCATGAGACGTTAGAGTAACATTTTCGAGGTCATCAAGTTTTCATGACGTCATCCAGGCGCCATTTTGTGTTTTTTTGGTACTTTTTACTCATGATCATATCTTCTTAACGGAGAAACATTTCTAATTCATATTTATCATGATTAAGGTCAATATCCGTCCGGTCAACTTCAGGTCAAAAAACGCGCGCGCACGCGTACGTCCGCGCGTCAGCGCGCGCGCAAAAAAAAAAATGCTTCAAATCGTTAAAAATTAATTTTGCATACGTTTCAGGCCATTTTAAGCGTTTTGCAAAAAAAGCTCGCACGCGCGTGCGCGCGCGTTTTCGCGCGTATTGGTATTTGCCAACATAAAATCGCAAAATTTTCTCTGTCATCATATTTAGCACATTTTTCCAAGCATTTTGATACCTTGTTCACCTTTTTCTGCCCATTAATAACGGAATGAGCGTCCGTTTAAGATAATGTCCGTGCGTGCGAGCTCTTGTAATACATAGCATACATGGGCAAAAACATGCCTATACAAAATCCATTGTAGCGCTTTAGGATGGAAGATGAACCAAATTTTGTTTTCATATGTTGATAGAGTATGAATTGGAGATATGATTTCATGTCTCATTTGACCCTCAATTGACTCATGACGTCATCATAATGGCCTCCGAACTCAAAATTTCAATTTTCATATTATGACGTCAGCAGATTTTTGGAAAATTGATTGTATCTCTGTAAATATTGATCAATTTTCTTTCAAATTTTGATATGTTCTACCTGAGAATATTCTCTACAAATACAGTTGTCACAAGATTTCATTTTGACAAAGGTATCATGGCGTTTTTTGCGATTAAAGGAGGCATGTCAATTTTTCACATTTTGCGTGTATTCTCTATGGGACATGACTTTTTCTCAAAACTTGATTCTACATTCTCGTCTTTCGCGAGCAATATCTCCGTCGTTTTATCTTTGTTTACGCTGAGCTTTGAGTATGTTGTAGCTGAGAAAATAAGCTATCGTAAGTGTGTCCTTTATTTTTCGATCAGATGCCGGGATCATGCTCATATTTCACTTACAAAGTGGGATTTGATAATTCCATTTTCCGTTTACGTGTAATCTCTATGGGAAATGTTTTGGTATATCGGTAACGCACTTGACTTCCGACCTCAAGGTCCCTGGTTCGAGTCCGGGCGTCTCCAACAATTTTTTTTCTTCACTTTTTTTTCTTTTTGACCTTTCACTGTACCATCTCCTTTGAATATTAAAACACGTACAATCGCAAATAATGTAATAAACAACCATATTTACTTTATTATTACCCTATTATCACTAGATCCATTACTTTTGGCGTGTAATCCTTATGGGAGATGACTTTTTCTCAAATCTGGATTCTACATTCTTGTCTTTTGCGAGCAATATCGCCGTTATTTCGGCTTGGTTTTTGTTGATTTTTGAGTATGTTGTAGCTGAGACTATACGCTATCTAAATATTCTCTAATTTTGTTCAGTCTGATGTCATCGTGGTCTGTTGATGATAATCATCAACATCATCATCATCATCATCATCGTCATCACCATTACTATCAAGATCATCATCATCATGATCATCATGATGATCATCATTGTTTACATGTATATATAACTTCTCCCTTTCTCAATATAGTAAATATTATAATCTCTCATAAGACTTGAAGACAGACCACCTAATTCGTCTATATGACGAATTAAATTTCTAGTTATTATTATTATTATTATTATTTATTTTTATTTATTTTCACACTTTTTTGTTAACAGGATAACTCAAGATCAGTTTAGTCAATTTCGTTCAATTTTGGCACAGTCATAGGTCATTGTCATGAGACGTTAGAGTAACATTTTCAAGGTCATCAAGTTTTCATGACGTCATCCAGGCGCCATTTTGTGTTTTTTTTGGTACTTTTTACTCATGATCATATCTTCATAACGGAAAGGCATTTCTCATTCATATTTATCACGATTAAGGTCAATATCCGTCCGGTCAATTTCAGGTCAGAAAACGTGCGCGCATGCGTACGTCCGCGCGTCATCGCGCGCGCAAAAAATAAAAATGCTCCAAATCGTCTCAAATTTTTTTTGCATACGTTTCAGGCCATTTTAAGCATTTTGCAAAAAACGCGCGCACGCACATGCGCGCGCGTTTTCGCGCGTAATGGCATTTTGCAACAAAAAATCGCCAAATTTTTTATGTCATCATATTTGGCACATTTTTTCAAGCATTTTGATACCTTGTTCACCTTTTTCTGACCATTAATAACGGAATGAGCGTCCGTTTAAGATAATTTCCGTGCGTGCGAGCTCTTGTAATACATAGCATACATGGGCAAAAACATGCCTATACAAAATCCATTGTAGCGCTTTAGGATGGAAGATGAACCCAATTTTGTTTTCATATTTTGATAGAGTATGAATTGGAGATATGATTTCATGTCTCATTTGACCCTCAATTAACTCATGACGTCATCATAATGGCCTCCCAACTCAAAATTTCAATTTGCATATTATGACGTCAGCAGATTTCTTGAAAATTGATTGCATCTCTGTAAATATTGATCAATTTTCATCCAAATTTTTATATGTTTTAGCTGAGACAATTCCCTACAGATGCAGTAGACACGAATTTTCATTTTGACGAAAGCATCATGGCGTATTTTTGCGATTAAAGGAGGCATGTCAATTGTTTACATTTTGCGTGTATTCTCTATGGGACATGACTTTTTCTCAAAACTGGATTCTACATCCTGTCTTTTGCGAGCAATATCTCCGTCGTTTTAGCTTTGTTTACGCTGAACTTTGAGTATGTTGTAGCTGAGACAATAAGCTATCACAAGTGTGCCCTTTATTTTTCGATCAGATGCCGGGATCATCCTCATATTTCAATTACAAAGTGGGATTTGTGCATTCCATTTTCCGTTTACGTGTAATCTCTATGGGAAATGTTTTGGTATATCGGTAACGCACTTGACTTCCGACCTCGAGGTCCCTGGTTCGAGTCCGGGCGTCTCCAACAATTTTTTTTCTTCACTTTTTTTTCTTTTTGACCATTCACTCTACCATCTCCTTTGAATATTAAAACACGTACCATCGCAAATAATGTAATAAACAACCATATTTACTTTATTATTACCCTATTATCAATAGATCCATTACTTTTTGCGTGTAATCCTTATTGGAGATGACTTTTTCTCAAATCTGGATTCTACATTCTTGTCTTTTGCGAGCAATATCGCCGTTATTTCGGCTTGATTTTTGTTGATTTTTTAGTATGTTGTAGCTGAGACTATATACTATCTAAATGTTCTCTCATTTTTTTCAGTCTGATGTCATCGTGGTCTGTTGATGATAATCATCAACATCATCATGATCATCATCATCATCATCGTCATCACCATTACTATCAAGATCATCATCATCATCATGATCATCATTGTTTACATGTCTATATAACTTCTCCCTTTCTCAATATAGTAAATATTATAATCTATCATAAGACTTGAAGACAGACCACCTAATTCGTCCCCATGACGAATTAAATGTCTAGTTATTAAATATTTTTCTTATTTCTAACCACTTTTTTGTTAGCAAGATAACTTGAAAATGGTTCGATTAAATGCCTTGAAATTTGGCACACATATGTATAGGCATATGTACAAAGCACAATAACGTTTTTAACATTGACCTTCACTGATGACGTCATCTAGGCGCCATTTTGTAAAAATCAACTCATGATCATATCTTCATAACCAAAAGCTATTTCTCGTTCATATTTATCATGATCGAGGTCAATATCCGTCCGGTCAATTTCAGGTCAAAAAACGCGCGCGTGCGCGTACGTCCGCGCGTCAATGCGCGCGCAAAATTTTAAAATGCTCAAAATCGTCTCAAAATCATTTTGCATACGTTTTAGGCCATTCTAAGCATTTTATAAAAAATCGCGCACACGCACATGCGCGTGCGTTTTCGCGCGTAAAACTTTTACGCAACATAGAATCGCCATTTTTTTCTTTCATAATATTCCACATATTTTTACAAACAAATTGATACCATGTTTATCTCTTTATGACTATTAATGACGGTATGATCGACCGTTAAACATAAATTTCCGTGCGCGCGAGCTCTTGTAATACATAGCATATATGGGCAAAAATATGCCTATACAAAATCCATTGTAGCTCTTTAGGATGCAAGATGACCTCAATTTGTTTTCATATCTTGATAAAGTATGAGTCGGAGATATGATTTCATGTCTCATTTGACCCTCAATTAACTCATGACCTCATCATAATGGCCTCCGAACTCAAAATTTCAATTTGCATATTATGACGTCATCATATATTTGGAAAATTGATTGTATCTCTGTAAATATTGATCAATTTTCTTTCAAATTATAATAGGTTCTAGCTGAGACAATTTACTACAAAAACATTCAATTCGACAAAGGAATCATGGCGTATTGTTGCGATTAAAGGAGGCATGTCAATTTTTCACTTTTTGTGTGTATTCTCTACGGGACATGACTTTTTCTCAAAACTGGATTCTACATTCCCGTCTTTCGCGAGCAATATCTCCGTCGTTTTAGCTTCGTTAAAAATGAACCATGAGTATGTTGTAGCTGAGACGATTAGCTATCTCAAATGCGCCCTTCATTTTGTCTCAAATTTTAGTTGAACCAGCCCACCTATACTTGTTCCAAACAAGTATTACAAATCTAGTTTATTAGGTGATACGTACGTAGACGTATCACCTTTTGATTTCGTCAAGATTTTTATTATTTATTTATTTATTATTATTCTTCCTCGAATTTGTTCGCAGGATATCTCAAGACTGAATGAAGCCATTGTTCTGAATCTTTCAATGATGATATATCTTAGTCTAACTTAGAACTGCGTGAATTTTCAAAGACTCAAAGTCATCGTGACGTCATCCAGGCGCCATTTTGTGAAAATCAACTAATGATCATATCTTTATAACGAATAGTAATTGTTCATTCATATTTATCATGATTAAGATCAATATACGTCCAGTCAAGTTGAGGTCAATAAACGTGCGTAAATGCGCGCGTGCGCGCTCGTCCGCGCGTTTACGCGCGCGCAAAAATTAAAAATACTCTAAATCATCCCAAATTTTTTTTGCATACGTTTCAGGCCATATAAAGCATTTGATAAAAAAATTACGCACACGCGCATGCGCGCGAGTTTTCGCGCGTACTGGCATTTTGCAACATAGAATCGCCGATTTTTTTCTGTCATCATATTCGGTACATTTTTCCAAGCATTTTGATAATTTGTTCACCTTTTATTAACGCAATGAGCGTCCGTCAAAGTTGACAGCACGCGCGGATTTGTGTTATCTTTATCCACAATACATGGGCAAAAACATGCCTATATAAAATTCATTGTAACTCTTTAGAATAGATAGAAACTCCTAATATTTTGTCATATTTGGATAGATTATGAGTCGGAGATATGATTTCATGTCTCATTTGATCCTCAATTAACTCATGACGTCATCATAATGGCCTCCAAACTCAAAATTTTAATTTGCATATTATGACGTCAGCATATTTTTGGAAAATTGATTGTATCTCTGTAAATATGGATCAATTTTCTTTTTAATTTTGATATGTTCTAGCTGAGACAATTTTCTACAAATGTAATATTCACAATTTTTATTTTTGACAAAAGTATCATGGTGTATTTTTGCGATTTAAGGAGGCATGTCAATTTTTCGCATTTTGCGTGTATTCTCTATGGGACATGACTTTTTCTCAAAAGTGGATTCTACACTCCTGTCTTTCGCGAGCAAAATCTCCCATATTTTAGCTTTGTTTTCGCTGAGCTTTGGATATGTTGTAGCTGAGACAATGAGCTATCAAAAGTGCCCCCTTTATTTTTCGATTAGATGCCGGGATCATGCTCATATTTCACTTGCAAAGTAGGATTTCTGAATTCCATTTCCCGTTTACGTGTAATCGCTATGGGAGATGTTTTGGTATATCGGTAACGCACTTTACTTCTAACCTCGAGATCCCTGGTTCGAGTCCGGGTGTCTCCAACACTTTTTTTTCACTTTTTTTTTCATTTTGACCTTCACTGTACCATCTCCTTTGATTATTTAAACACGTAGATTCGCAAATAATGTCATAAATAACCCTTTTTACTTTATTATTACCCTATTTTCACTTAATCCATTACTTTTTGCGTGTAATCCCTATGGGAGATGACTTTTTCTCAAATCTGGAGTCTACATTCCTGTCTTTTGCGAGCAATATCGCCGTTATTTCGGCTTGGATTTTGTTGATTTTTGAGTATGTTGTAGCTGAGACTATATGCTATCTAAATCAACCCTCATTTTTTCAATAAGATGTCATGATCGCGCTCATGATCATTATCATCAAGATCATCATTATCATAATGATGCTAATCATTTATCAATTACATTTTCATTTCTTTGAATAAGATAAAATCGTCAAAAGGTGTTCTTCATGATGTAAATTAGAGTCAAATGTGTAACTGGTTACTGCACAGGGTCAAAGGTCATATATTGTTTCAATCTATCTTCCCTAGATCCATGATGATCAAGGAGACACAATTTAATCTTGACATATGAATAGATCATAATGGGAGAAGCATATGAATGGGAGAAGCAAAATAATATATCGTGTAATGCATTATTCGTTATGTAAACCATTATCATACGTATCACCTAATTCGTCTGACGATTTAAAGTCTAGTTAGGTGGTCTGTTGAAAACAGATCACCTATTGTTTTCGTCAGAATTTTCTTTCTTTATTTATTTATTTATTAGGTGGTCTGTCGTTCGACAGATCACCTATTGTTTTCGTCAGAATTTTCTTTCTTTATTTATTTATTTATTAGGTGGTCTGTTGAAAACAGATCACCTATTGTTTTCGTCAGAATTTTCTTTCTTCTTTATTATTATTTATTTATTCTTTATTTTTATTTCTCCCCCTTTTTTGTTCAGAGGATAACTGAAGATCAGTTTAATCAATTTCTTTTAATTTTAGCACAGTTATAGGTCATTGTCATGAGACGTGACGGGAACATTTTCAAGGTCATTAGGTTATCGTGACGTCATCCAGACGCCATTTTGTGAAATCACGTTATCCATCATATCTTCATGATGCATAAGCAAAGGTCATTCATATTTATATCACATATACTTCAGGTCAAGGGTCAACAGGTCATGTCATCAAAGGTCACATAAAGGTCATGACGCGCGCGTACGCGTGCGTCAAAATTTTAAAATGCTCAAAATCACCTAACTATTAAACGAGAGTACGAATCAGGCAATTTTAAGCATTTCAAAATTTTCCGTCCGTACGTGTCCCCGCGCGCGTTGCGCGCGCTCACAACGCGCGGAAAAAGGTCAAATTCAAAATGTTTACATGATTTAGATTCCTCTTACCGTAAATGACAATTTACATTAATTTCAGTCACCCTTGACCTTTAATAAGGCCGTGAGCGCGCGTCAAAGTTCAAAATCCGCGCGTGCTGCTATGGGCAATATAATGCAAATTTGATCAAAAACATGCCATTTTAAAAATCAAAATAGCTCTTCAGATAGTCCAATGACCCCAACTTTTATATCATGGTTAGAAAAAACATGAGTTGGAGATATGATTTCATGTCTCATTTGACCCTCAATTAATTCATGACGTCATCCTAATGGCCTCCCAACTCAAAATTTCAATTTGCATATTATGACGTCAGCAGATTTCTGGAAAATTGATTGTATCTCTGTAAATATTGATCGATTTTCTTTTAAATTTCGATATGATCTAGCTGAGACAATTCTCTACAAATGCAGTTGCCCCACGTTTTCATTTTGACAAAGGTATCATGGCGTATTTTTGTGATTAAAGGTGGCATGTCAATTTTTCACGTTTTGCGTGTATTCTCTATAGGACATGACTTTTTCTCAAAACTGGATTCTACATCCTGTCTTTTGCGAGCAATATCTCCGTCGTTTTAGCTTTGTTTTCGCTGAGCTTCGAGTATGATGTAGCTGAGACAATAAGCTATCACAAGTGTGCCCTTTATTTTTCGATCAGATGCCGGGATCATGCTCATATCTCACTTGCAAAGTGGGATTTGATCATTCCATTTTCCGTTTACGTGTAATCTCTATTGGAAATGTTTTGGTATATCGGTAACGCACTTGACTTCCGACCTCGAGGTCCCTGGTTCGAGTCCGGGGGTCTCCAACAAATTTTTTTTTCACTTTTTTTTCTTTTTGACCTTTTACTGTACCATCTCCTTTAAATATTAAAACACGTACAATCGCAAATAATGTAATAGACAACCATATTTACTTTATTATTACCCTATTATCACTTGATCCATTACTTTTTGCATGTAATCCTTAGGGGAGATGACTTTTTCTCAAATCTGGAGTCTACATTCTTGTCTTTTGATAGCAATATCGCCATTATTTCGGCTTGATTTTTGTTGATTTTTGAGTATGTTGTAGCTGAGACTATACGCTATCTCAACGTTCCCTCATTTTTTAATCAGATGTCATCATGGTCTGTTGATGATCATCAACATCACCATCATCATCATCATCGTCATCACCATTACTATCAAGATCATCATCATGATCATCATTCTTTACATGTCTATATAACTTCTCCCTTTTTCAATATAGTAAATATTGAATTAAAGATGAGCATGAACATAGGAATTAAAGACAGACCACCTAATTCGTCCCCATGACGAATTAAATTTCTAGTTTATTATTATTATTATTATTATTAGGTGGTCTGTTGAAAACAGATCACCTATTGTTTTCGTCAGAATTTTCTTTCTTCTTTATTATTATTTATTTATTCTTTATTTTTATTTCTCCCCCTTTTTTGTTCAGAGGATAACTGAAGATCAGTTAAATCAATTTCTTTTAATTTTGGCACAGTCATAGGTCATTGTCATGAGACGTGACAGGAACATTTTCAAGGTCATCAGGTCATCGTGACGTCATCCAGGCGCCATTTTGTGAAATCACGTTATCCATCATATCTTCATGATGCATAAGCAAAGGTCATTCATATTCATATCACATATACTTCAGGTCAAGGGTCAACAAGTCATGTCATCAAAGGTCACATAAAGGTCATGACGCGCACGTACGCGCGCGTCAAAATTTAAAAATGCTCAAAATCACTTAACTATTAAACGAGAGTACGAATCAGGTCATTTTAAGCATTTCAAAATTTTCCGTCCGTAAGTGTCACCGCGCGCGTTGCGCGCGCTCATAATGCGCGGAAAAGGTCAAATTCAAATTGTTTACATGATTTAGATTCCTCTTACCGTAAATGACAATTTACATTAATTTCAGTCACTCTTGACCTTTCATAAGGCCGTGAGCGCGCGTCAAAGTTAAAAATCTGCGCGTGCTGCTATGGGCAATATAATGCAAATTTGATCAAAAACATCCCATTTTAAAAATCAAAATAGCTCTTCAGATAGTCAATTGACCCCAACTTTTATATCATGGTCGGAAAAAACATGAGTTGGAGATATGATTTCATGTGTCATTTGACCCTCAATTAACTCATGACGTCATCATAATGGCCACCGAACTCATAATTTCAATTTGCATATTATGACGTCAGAAGATTTTTGAAAAATTGATTGTATCTCTGTAAATATTAATTAATTTTCTTCCAAATTTTGATATGTTCTACCTGAGAATATTGTCTACAAATGCAGTTTTCACGATATTTCATTTTGACAAGGGCATCATGGCGTATTTTTGCGATTAAAGGAGGCATGTCAATTTTTCACATTTTGCGTGTATTCTCTATGGGACATGACTTTTTCTCAAAACTGGATTCTACATTCTCGTCTTTCGGGAGCAATATCTCCATCGTTTTATCTTTGTTTATGCTGAGCTTTGAGTATGATGTAGCTGAGAGAATAAGCTATCACAAGTGTGCCTTTTATTTTTCGATCAGATGCCGGGATCATGCTCATATTTCACTTATAAAGTGGGATTTGTGAATTCTATTTTCCGTTTACGTGTAATCTCTATGGGAAATGTTTTGGCATATCGGTAACGCACTTGACTTCCGACCTGGAGGTCCCTGGTTCGAGTCCGGGAGTCTCCAACAATTTTTTTTTTTTTTTTTCTTTTTTGACTTTTCAATGATCATAAAATTGAAAACAGACCACCTAATTCGTCCCCACGACGAATTAAATTTCTAGTTTATTTTTATTTCTCCCCGTTTTTTGTTCATCGGTTAACTCAAGATCGGTTGTGTTAATTTCTTTCAATTTTGACACAGTCATAGGTCATTGTCATGAGACGTGACAGTAACCTTTTCAAGGTCATCAGGTCATCGTGACGTCATCCAGGCGCCATTTTGTGAAATCACGTTATCCATCATATCTTCATGATGCATAAGCAAAGGTCATTCATATTCATATCACATATACTTCAGGTCAAGGGTCAACAAGTCATGTCATCAAAGGTCACAAAAAGGTCATGACGCGCACGTACGCGCGCGTCAAAAATTAAAAATGCTCAAAATCACTTTACTATTAAAGGAGAGTACGAATCAGGTCATTTTAAGCATTTCAAAATTTTCCGTCCGTAAGTGTCCCCGCGCGCGTTGCGCGCGCTCACGACGCGCGGAAAAGGTCAAATTCATTTTTTTTACATGATTTAGATTCCTCTTACCGTAAATGACAATTGACATTAATTTCAGTCACCCTTGACCTTTCATAAGGCCGTGAGCGCGCGTCAAAAATCAAAATCCGCGCGTGCTGCTATGGGAAATATAATGCAAATTTGATCAAAAACATGACATTTTAAGAATCAAAATAGCTCTTCAGATAATCAATTGATCCCAACTTTTATATCATGGTTGGAAAAAGCATGAGTTGGAGATATGATTTCATGTGTAATTTGACCCTCAATTAACTCATGACGTCATCATAATGGCCTCCGAACTCAAAATTTTAATTTGCATATTATGACGTCAGCAGATTTTTGGAAAATTGATTGTATCTCTGTAAATATTGATCAATTTTCTTTCAAATTTTGATATGTTCTACCTGAGAATATTCTCTACAAAAGCAGTCACCACGATATTTCATTTTGACAATGGTATCATGGCGTATTTTTGCGATTAAAGGAGGCATGTCAATTTTTCACATTTTGCGTGTATTCTCTATGGGACATGACTTTTTCTCAAAACTGGATTCTACATTCTCGTCTTTCGCGAGCCATATCTCCGTCGTTTTATCTTTGTTTACGCTGAGCTTTGAGTATGTTGTAGCTGAGACAATAAGCTATCACAAGTGTGCCCTTTATTTCTCGATCAGATGCCGGGATCATGCTCATATCTCACATACAAAGTGGGATTTGATAATTCCATTTTCCGTTTACGTGTAATCTCTATGGGAAATGTTTTGGTATATCGGTAACGCACTTGACTTCCGACCTCGAGGTCCCTGGTTCGAGTCCGGGCGTCTCCAACAATTTTTTTTCTTCACTTTTTTTTCTTTTTGACCTTTCACTCTACCATCTCCTTTGAATATTAAAACACGTACAATTGCAAATAATGTAATAAACAACCATATTTACTTTATTATTACCCTATTATCACTAGATCCATTACTTTTGGCGTGTAATCCTTATGGGAGATGACTTTTTCTCAAATCTGGATTCTACATTCTTGTCTTTTGCGAGCAATATCGCTGTTATTGCTGCTTGGTTTTTGTTGATTTTTGAGTATGTTGTAGCTGAGACTATACGCTATCTAAATGTTCTCTAATTTTGTTCAGTCTGATGTCATCGTGGTCTGTTGATGATAATCATCAACATCATCATGATCATCATGATCATCATCATCGTCATCCCCATTACTATCAAGATCATCATCATCATGATCATCATGATGATCATCATTGTTTACATGTCTATATAACTTCTCCCTTTCTCAATATAGTAAATATTATAATCTCTCATAAGACTTGAAGACAGACCACCTAATTCGTCCCCATGACGAATTAAATTTCTAGTTTATTATTATTATTATTATTATTTATTTTTATTTCTCCCCGTTTTTTGTTCATCGGTTAACTCAAGATCGGTTGTGTTAATTTCTTTCAATTTTGACACAGTCATAGGTCATTGTCATGAGACGTGACAGTAACCTTTTCAAGGTCATCAGGTCATCGTGACGTCATCCAGGCGCCATTTTGTGAAATCACGTTATCCATCATATCTTCATGATGCATAAGCAAAGGTCATTCATATTCATATCACATATACTTCAGGTCAAGGGTCAACAAGTCATGTCATCAAAGGTCACATAAAGGTCATGACGCGCACGTACGCGCGCGTCAAAATTTTAAAATGCTCAAAATCACTTAACTATTAAACGAGAGTACGAATTAGGTCATTTTAAGCATTTCAAAATTCTCCGTCCGTACTTGTCCCCGCGCGCGGTGCGCGCGCTCACAACGCGCGGAAAAGGTCAAATTTAATTTGTGTACATGATTTAGATTCCTCTTACCGTAAATGACAATGTACATTAATTTCAGTCACTCTTGACCTTTCATAAAACCGTGAGCACGCGTCAAAGTTCAAATTCCGCGCGTGCTGCTATGGGCAATATAATGTAAATTTGATCAAAAACATGCTACTTTATAAATCGAAATAGCTCTTCAGATAGTCCATTGACCCCCAATTTTTATATCATGGTTGGAGAAAGCATGAGTTGGAGATATGATTTCATACCACCCTGACTCGTACAAAGTGAAATAAAGTCATCATATTGGCATCCAAACTCAAACAAATGTATTTTGTTGATGACGTCATTTTTGTCTTTGTTTATTTAAGATTATCTCACTTATCGGTGATTGATCTTCTCCCAGATTTCTAAATGTTGTAGCTGAGATATTTCTCTATCAAAATATATCATTTATTTTTCATTTAGATGACGTCATCATAGTTAAATATTCGATTAAAGGTGACTATGCATAATTTGTCATATTTACGTGTTATGTCTACGGGAGGTCACTTTTTTCAAAACATGAATCTGCATGACAAGGTGTTTTGACCAGGATCTCGATTGTTATTCAATAGTTTTCTTCCAAATTTTAGTATGTTGTAGCTGAGACTATTTGCTATCTAAATATTTCCTCAATTTTTTTAATCAGTTGTCAGAATCATGCTTTTGCTCATCATCATTAACTTTAACGTTTTTATCGTCATATAACATTATCATTATCATCATCATCACCTTTACTATCATGATCATCAACATGTTCATCATGATCATCATTGTTTACATGTCTATATAACTTGTCCCATTCTCAAATCTATCATAAGACTTAGACAGACCACCTTATTCGTCTTCGTGACGAATTAAATTCTAGTTTATTTATTATTATTCTTCCTCGAATTTGTTCGCAGGATATCTCAAGACTGAATAAAGCCATTATCATGAAACTTGCCATGATGATAGATCTTAGTCTAACTTAGAACTGCGTGACTTTTTAGAGAGTCAAAATTATCGTGACGTCATCCAGGCGCCATTTTGTGAAAATCAACTAATGATCATATCTTCATAACGGAAAAGTATTTCTCATTCATAATTATCACGATTAAGATAAATATTGGTCCGGTCAAGTTGAGGTCAATAAAAGTGCGTAAATGCGCGCGTGCGCGTTCGTCCGCGCGTTTACGCGCGCGCAAAAATTTAAAATGCTCCAAATCATCCCAAATTTTTTTTGCATACGTTTCAGGCCATATGGAGCATTTGATAAAAAAATTACGCACACGCGCATGCGCGCGCGTTTTCGCGCGTACTGGCATTTTGCAACATAGAATCGCCGATTTTTTTTCTGTCATCATATTCGGTACATTTTTCCAAGCATTTTGATAATTTGTTCACCTTTTATTAACGCAATGAGCGTCCGTCAAAGTTGACAGCACGCGCGGATTTGCGTTATCTTTATCCACAATACATGGGCAAAAACATGCCTATATAAAATTCATTGTAACTCTTTAGAATAGATAGAAACTCCTAATATTTGTTCATATTTGGATAGATTATGAGTTGGAAATATGATTTCATGTCTCATTTTATCCTCAATTAACTCATGACGTCATCATAATGGCCTCCAAACTCAAAATTTCAATTTGCATATTATGACGTCAGCATATTTTTGGAAAATTGATTGTATCTCTGTAAATATGGATCAATTTTCTTTTTAATTTTGATATGTTCTAGCTGAGACAATTTTCTACAAATGTAGTATTCACAATTTTTATTTTTGACAAAAGTATCATGGTGTATTTTTGCGATTAAAGGAGGCATGTCAATTTTTCGCATTTTGCGTGTATTCTCTAATGGGACATGACTTTTTCTCAAAACTGGATTCTACACTCCTGTCTTTCGCGAGCAAAATCTCCGTTGTTTTAGCTTCGTTTTCGCTGAGCTTCGGATATGTTGTAGCTGAGACAATGAGCTATCAAAAGTGTGCCTTTTATTTTTCGATTAGATGCCGGGATCATGCTCATATTTCACTTGCAAAGTAGGATTTCTGAATTCCATTTCCCGTTTACGTGTAATCGCTATGGGAGATGTTTTGGTATATCGGTAACGCACTTGACTTCCAACCTCGAGATCCCTGGTTCGAGTCCGGGTGTCTCCAACACTTTTTTTCCCCACTTTTTTTTCCTTTTGACCTTCACTGTACCATCTCCTTTGATTATTTAAACACGTAGATTCGCAAATAATGTCATAAGTAACCCTTTTTACTTTATTATTATTACCCTTTTTTTCACTTAATCCATTACTTTTTGCGTGTAATCCCTATGGGAGATGACTTTTTCTAAAATCTGGAGTCTACATTCCTGTCTTTTGCTGGCAATATCGCCGTTATTTCGGCTTGGATTTTGTTGATTTTTGAGTATGTTGTAGCTGAGACTATATGCTATCTAAATCAACCCTCTTTTTTTTCAATAAGATGTCAAAATCGCGCTTATGATCATGATCATGATCATCATGATCATCATTATCATAATGATGATAATCATTTATCAATTACATTTTCATTTCTTTGAATAAGATAAAATCGTCAAAAGGTGTTCTTCATGATGTAAATTAGAGTCAAATGTGTAACTGGTTACTGCACAGGTTCAAAGGTCATATATTGTTTCAATCTATCTTCCCTAGATCCATGATGATCAAGGAGACACAATTTAATCTTGACATATGAATAGATCATAATGGGAGAAGCATATGGATGGGAGAAGCATTTTACAAAATAATATATCGTGTAATGCATTATTCGTTATGTAAACCATTATTATACGTATCACCTAATTCGTCTAAGTGACGAATTAAAGTCTAGTTTTTATTATTATTCTTCCTCGAATTTGTTCGCAGGATATCTCAAGACTGAATAAAGCCATTGACATGAATCTTTTACTGATGATAGATCTTAGTCTAACTTAGACCTGCGTGACTTTTCAAAAACTCAAAGTCATCATGACGTCATCTAGGCGCCATTTTGTGAAAATCAACTTATGATCATATCTTCATAACGAAAAGACAATTCTCATGTATAATTATCAGGATTAAGATCAATATCCGTCCGGTCAATTTCAGGTCAATAAATGCGCGCAAAAATGCGCGTACGCTTACGTGCGCGCGTTAACGCGCGCGAATTTTTTTAAAATGCTCAAAATCATTCCAAATTTTGTTTGCATACGTTTTAGGCCATTATAAGCATTTCATAAAAAATCACGCAAAACACGCATTTTTGCGCGTTTTCGTTCGTCACGGCCGAACGAAAAATAATTCCTCTGCAATAATCATTGACAGAATGTTCCTCATATTTTTCCGAACAAATTGATACCATGTTCATCTCTTTATCACTATAAATAACGGAATGAGCGTCCGTCCAAGATAAATATCCGCGCGCGCGAGGTCATGTATTACATAGCATATATGGGCAAAAACATGCCTATAAAAAGTACATCGGGATGAATAAGGACTGCCATAAATGCATCTTGACGTCATCATAATGGCTTGAAAGCCAAATAAAAATTTGCATATTATGACGTCATTATATTTATGGAAAATTTAGTGTATTTCTCATAATATTGACTGATTTTCTTCCAAATTTCGGTATCTTGTAGTTAAGGCAATTGCCTTTAAGATAAATACACACTACTTTTTATTTCATTGACGTCATCATAGTACAAAATTCAATCAAAGGCCACATTTCAGAATTTTCTTAATTTGCGTGTTATGCCTAAGGAAGGTGAATTTCGTTCACATCATGAATCTTCATGACATTGATCTTTGAGCACTATCTAGCTTATGAGTACTCTATGTTCTCCCAAATTTTGATTCGGTGTAGCTAATAAATTATCTACAATATTGACGTACATCATTTACGTTAATATATCATTTCTGGCAGTTTATATGCACTAGTTACAATTTGTGTTACCTATTTTAATTTGAAGTATATTTACAGTACTCTTGTTTGGACACTCATGATTATTGTTATTCATATAAATATACTTTTTCGGCAGTACTATTCTATCGTTATATTTTTAGATATTTATCTTGATTATTTATTGTTTGTTTTAAATATGTCATTTGATGTACCATTATCATTTTTATGTTAATTCGATGTATTTACATTGTTTCACACGGCTCTAATGGAAATCAGTCTTGTAACTGTTTGGGCTTCTTTAACCGTGTATTAATATCAATATCAATTCAATATCAAAATCATTTCGATGACATCATCTTAGTGAAAAATTCAATTAAAGGCGACATGTCAGAATTTTCTTAGTTAGCGTGTTAGGCGACTTTTTCTGAAATCCTGATTCTACAAATCTCTATCGAATACCTGAAGGGGGCGCTATACCACTCTTAATCATGATCTTTATCGTATTTATGATCATTATCATTAGATCGTCATCGGCACACTTTCATGATAACAAAATAGCACGTATCACCTAATTCGTCAAAGTGACGAATTAAAGTCTAGTTATTATTTATTTAGTTAGGTGATACGTACGTAGACGTATCACCTTTTGATTTCGTCAAGATTTTTATTATTTATTTATTTATTTATTATTTATTATTATTCTTCCTCGAATTTGTTCGCAGGATATCTCAAGACTGAATAAAGCCATTATCATGAAACTTGCCATGATGATAGATCTTAGTCTAACTTAGAACTGCGTGACTTTTTAGAGAGTCAAAATTATCGTGACGTCATCCAGACGCCATTTTGTGAAAATCAACTAATGATCATATCTTCATAACGGAAAAGTATTTCTCATTCATAATTATCACGATTAAGATAAATATCCGTCCGGTCAAGTTGAGGCCAATAAAAGTGCGCAAATGCGCGCGTGCGCGTTCGTCCGCGCGTTTACGCGCGCGCAAAAAATTAAAATGCTCCAAATCATCCCAAATTTTTTTTGCATACGTTTCAGGCCATATGGAGCATTTGATAAAAAAATTACGCACACGCGCATGCGCGCGCGTTTTCGCGCGTACTGGCATTTTGCAACATAGAATCGCCGATTTTTTTCTGTCATCATATTCGGTACATTTTTCCAAGCATTTTGATAATTTGTTCACCTTTTATTAACGCAATGAGCGTCCGTCAAAGTTGACAGCACGCGCGGATTTGCGTTATCTTTATCCACAATACATGGGCAAAAACATGCCTAGATAAAATTCATTGTAACTCTTTAGAATAGATAGAAACTCCTAATATTTTTTCATATTTATATAGATTATGAGTCGGAGATATGATTTCATGTCTCATTTTATCCTCAATTAACTCATGACGTCATCATAATGGCCTCCAAACTCAAAATTTTAATTTGCATATTATGACGTCAGCATATTTTTGGAAAATTGATTGTATCTCTGTAAATATGGATCAATTTTCTTTTTAATTTTGATATGTTCTAGCTGAGACAATTTTCTACAAATGTAGTATTCACAATTTTTATTTTTGACAAAAGTATCATGGTGTATTTTTGCGATTAAATGAGGCATGTCAATTTTTCGCATTTTGCGTGTATTCTCTAAGGGACATGACTTTTTCTCAAAACTGGATTCTACACTCCTGTCTTTCGCGAGCAAAATCTCCGTTGTTTTAGCTTTGTTTTCGCTGAGCTTTGGATATGTTGTAGCTGAGACAATGAGCTATCAAAAGTGTGTCCTTTATTTTTCGATTAGATGCCAGAATTATGCTCATATTTCACTTGCAAAGTAGGATTTCTGAATTCCATTTCCCGTTTACGTGTAATCGCTATGGGAGATGTTTTGGTATATCGGTAACGCACTTGACTTCCAACCTCGAGATCCCTGGTTCGAGTCCGGGTGTCTCCCACACTTTTTTTTCTCACTTTTTTTTCCTTTTGACCTTCACTGTACCATCTCCTTTGATTATTTAAACACGTAGATTCGCAAATAATGTCATAAATAACGCTTTTTACTTTATTATTACCCTATTTTTACTTAATCCATTACTTTTTGCGTGTAATCCCTATGGGAGATGACTTTTTCTAAAATCTGGAGTCTACATTCCTGTCTTTTGCGAGCAATATCGCCGTTATTTCGGCTGGGATTTTGTTGATTTTTGAGTATGTTGTAGCTGAGACTATATGCTATCTAAATCAACCCTCATTTTTTAAATAAGATGTCATGATCGCGCTCATGATCATGATCATCATGATCATCATTATCATAATGGTGATAATCATTTATCAGTTACATTTTCATTTCTTTGAATAAGATAAAAATCGTCAAAAGGTGTTCTTCATGATGTAAATTAGAGTCAAATGTGTAACTGGTTACTGCACAGGGTCAAAGGTCATATATTGTTTCAGTCTATCTTCCCTAGATCCATGATGATCAAGGAGACACAATTTAATCTTGACATATGACTAGATCATAATGGGAGAAGCATATGAATTGGAGAAGCATTTTACAAAATAATATATCGTGTAATGCATTATTCGTTATGTAGACCATTAATTATCATACGTATCACCTAATTCGTCTAAGTGACGAATTAAAGTCTAGTTAGGTGATACGTAACGAAGTCAACGTATCACCTTTTGATTTCGTCAAGATTTTTCTTTATTATTATTATTATTATTTATTTTTATTATTCTTCCTCGAATTTGTTCGCAGGATATCTCAAGACTGAATAAAGCCATTATCATGAAACTTTCAATGATGATAGATCTTAGTCTAACTTAGAGCTGTGTGACTTTTCAGACAGTCAAGGTTATCGTGACGTCATCCAGGCGCCATTTTGTGAAAATCAACTTATGATCATATCTTCATAAAGGAAAGCCATTTTTCATTCATATTTATCATGATTAAACTCAATATCCGTCCGGTCAATTTCAAGTCAATAAATGCGCGCAAAAATGCGCGTACGCTTATGTCCGCGCGTTTACGCGCGCGAAAAAAATTAAAATGCTCCAAATCATCCCAATTTTTTTTTACATCCGTTTCAGGCCATATGGAGCATTTGATAAAAAAAATTACGCACACGCGCATGCGCGCGCATTTTCGCGCGTACTGGCATTTTGCAATATAGAATCGCCGAATTTTTTCTGTCATTATATTTGATACATTTTTCCAAGCATTTTGATAACTTGTTCACCTTTTAATAACGCAATGAGCGTCCGTCAAAGTTGACAGCACGCGCAGATCTGCGTTATCTTTATCCACCATACATTGGCAAAAACATGCCTATACAAAATTCATTGTAACTGTTCAGAATGGATGGGAACTCCCAATATGTTTTCATATTTAGATAGATTATGAGTTGGAGATATGATTTCATGTCTCATTTGACCCTCAATTAACTCATGATGTCATCATAATGGCCTCCAAACTCAAAATTTCAATTTGCATATTATGACGTCAGCATATTTTTGGAAAATTAATTGTATCTCTGTAAATATGGATCAATTTTCTTTTAAATTTTGATATGTTCTAGCTGAGACAATTGCTACAAGTATAGTTGCCACAATTTTTCATTTTGACTAAGGCATCAAGGCGTACTTTTGTGATTAAAGGAGGCATGTCAATTTTTCACATTTTGCGTGTATTCTCTATGGGACATGACTTTTTCTCAAAACTGGATTCTACACTCCTGTCTTTTGCGAGCGAAATCTCCCATATTTTAGCTTTGTTTTCGCTGAGCTTCGAATATGTTGTAGCTGAGACAATAAGCTATCACACGTGTGCCTTTTATATTTCGATCAGATGCCGGGATTATGCTCATATTTCACTTGCAAAGTAGGATTTCTGAATTCCATTTCCCGTTTACGTGTAATTAATCGCTATGGGAGATGTTTTGTTATATCGGTAACGCACTTGACTTCCAACCTCGAGATCCCTGGTTCGATTCCGGGTGTCTCCAACACTTTTTTTTTCACTTTTTTTTTCCTTTTGACCTTCACTGTACCATCTCCTTTGATTATTTAAACACGTAGATTCGCAAATAATGTCATAAATAACCCTTTTTACTTTATTATTACCCTATTTTCACTTAATCCATTACTTTTTGCGTGTAATCCCTATGGGAGATGACTTTTTTTTTCAAATCTGGATTCTACATTCCTGTCTTTTGCGAGCAATATCGCCGTTATTTCGGCTGGGATTTTGTTGATTTTTGAGTATGTTGTAGCTGAGACTATATGCTATCTAAATCAACCCTCTTTTTTTTCAATAAAATGTCAAAATCGCGCTTATGATCATGATCATGATCATCATGATCATCATTATCATAATGATGATAATCATTTATCAATTACATTTTCATTTCTTTGAATAAGATAAAAATCGTCAAAAGGTGTTCTTCATGATGTAAATTAGAGTCAAATGTGTAACTGGTTACTGCACAGGGTCAAAGGTCATATATTGTTTCAATCTATCTTCCCTAGATCCATGATGATCATGGAGACACAATTTAATCTTGAGATATGAATAGATCATAATGGGAGAAGCATATAAATGGGAGAAGCATTTTACAAAATAATATATCGTGTAATGCATTATTCGCTATGTAAACCACTATCATACGTATCACCTAATTCGTCTAAGTGACGAATTAAAGTCTAGTTATTTATTATTATTCTTCCTCGAATTTGTTCGCAGGATATCTCAAGACTGAATAAAGCCATTATCATGAAACTTGCCATGATGATAGATCTTAGTCTAACTTAGAACTGCGTGACTTTTCAAAGACTCAAAGTCATTATGACGTCATCTAGGCGCCATTTTGTGAAAATCAACTTATGATCATATCTTCATAACGGAAAGTAATTTTTCATTCATATTTATCATGAATAAGATCAATATTCGTCCAGTCAATTTCAGGTCAATAAACGTGCGCAAATGCGCGCGGGCGCGTTCGTCCGCGCGTTTACGCGCGCGCAAAAATTAAAAATACTCTAAATCATCTCAATTTTTTTTTGCATACGTTTCAGGCCATATGGAGCATTTGACAAAACAATCATGCACACGCGCATGCGCGCGCGTTTTTTTGTGCGCACTAGCATTTTGTAACATAGAATTGCCAAATTTTCTATTTCAGCGTATTTGGCACATTTTTACAAGCATTTTGATAATTTGTTCACCTTTTAATAACGCAATGAGCGTCCGTCAAAGTTGACAGCGCGCGCGGATCTGCGTTATCTTTATCCACAATATATGGGCAAAAACATACATATACAAAATTCATTGTAACTCTTCAGAATAGATATGAACTCCCAATATGTTTTCATATGTTGATATATCATGAGTTGGAGATATGATTTCATGTCTCATTTGATCCTCAATTAACTCATGATGTCATCATAATGGCCTCCGAACTCAAAATTTAAATTTGCATATTATGACGTTTGCATATTTTTGGAAAATTGTATCTCTGAAAATATCGATTGTTTTTCTTAAAAATTTTGATATGTTGTAGCTGAGATAATTTCCTACAAATATAGTGTACACAATTTTCCTGTTGACAAAGGTATCATGGCGTATTTTTGCAATTAAAGGAGGCATGTCAATTTTTCACATTTTGCGTGTATTGTCTAAGGGACATGACTATTTCTCAAAACTGCATTCTACATTTCCGTCTTTCGCGGCAACATCTCCGTTGTTTTGACTTTTTTTTCGGTGAGCTTCGAGTATGTTGTAGCTCAGACAATGAGCTATCTCCAATGTGTACTTCATTTTTCTATCATATGCCGGGATCATGCTCATATTTTACTTGCAAAGTGGGATTTTAGAATTCCATTTTCGTTTACGTGTAATCGCTATGGGAAATGCTTTGGTATATCGGTAACGCACTTGACTTCCGACCTTGAGATCCCGGGTTCGAGTCCGGGTGTCTCCCAAAAAAAAATTCTGACCTTTTTTCTTGTTGACCTTTCACTGTACCATCTCCTTTAATTATTCGAACACGTAGAATCGCAAATAATGTAATAAACAACCCTATTTACTTTATTGTTTCCCTATTTTCACTTAATCCATTACTTTTTGCGTGTAATCCCTGTGGGAGATAATTTTTTCTCAAATCTGGATTCTACATTCCTGTCTTTTGCGAGCAATATCGCCGTTATTTCTGTTTGGATTTTGTTGATTTATGAGTATGCTGTAGCTAAGACTATGTGCTATCTAAATCACCCCTCATTTTGTCAATAAGATGTCAGGATCCCGCTCATGATTATGATCTTCATCATGATCATCATGATCATCATTATCATAATGATGATAATCATTTATCAATTACATTTTCATTTCTTTGAATAAGATAAAATCGTCAAAATGTTATCTTCATGATGTAAATTAGAGTCAAAGGTGTAACTGGTTACTGCGCAGGGTCAATGGTCATATTTTTTCAATCTATCTTCCCTAGATCCATAATGATCAAGGGGACACAATTTAAACTTGACATATGGATAGATCTTAATGGATGAAGCATTTCATGAAATAATATGATATCGTGTAATGCATTCTTTATTATGTAAACCATTAGCATACGTATCACCTAATTCGTCAAAGTGACGAATTAAAGTCTAGTTTATTATTATACTTGCCCATAACAATCTAGGCAAAATTGATTAACACTGATTTCTCAAAATTACTTTGTACTTGGCACTAATATCTAGTTTATCTACATATTATTTTCAACTAGGGGAGGGTGGATGGGCATGCCACACTGAAGGGGGGCACGTTATGACCCCATTACCAAGTGTGTACATTGAAATGTTTCACAGTGTAAATCCTGTCTATTATTTTAATATAATTCTCATTATTCTGTCTTGATAATCGGTTTCTGTCACAAAACTGTAAATTATAGATCTTGATTTATGACTAAATTATCTGGATTGATTTCGACATTTAGAGGGGAAGAGCGGGTGATGTCAAAATTCTCCCTGTATCATTTGATTCTTCATGATCTATTTTTGAATTAAGTGTACTTTTGGAATAAATGATGCTTTGCATCAGTATCTCCCATTAATTTTGAGAGTGTGTAAACGTATCGGATGGGATCATGAGGGGGATTGGCGTGTCACAGAAACGGAAGTGGCATTTGAATTGCGGGTTCTAATGACTTTCAAGCTAGCAAAACAAATATAACAGGCGTACAAGTTTTGAACTAAACTTTCCAGTATCACAATTTTCTGTCTTTCTTTTTTTACTAATAGCTTCGTAGCTGTTGGATTGTGCCAAAGTTTTGAGATGAAAAATATGGAGGGGGGCGGGGCGGCAAGAAGTATAAACCACTTACCGATAATTTCATTTTAGTCTACCACGAGATTAAAAATGCTGTGTGAAGATTATTTAAAATCTTTTTTTGTTTACAACTTACTTTATTAATATATCTTCGCACTAATTGCTCTACTTTTGATCTAGGAGAGGGGAGAGGTCACAGAAGGGGAAAGGGTGAAAATTCTGAACCCCTCCATCCGTTGTCTTTATGATTCAGACCTAGTACTCACTTTTACTTGACAGATAGCCTGCATCATTTCTGAACACATATCATATCCTTAAAAACATTCTGCCCCCACCCCAACATTATTGTTGATAGGGGGAGCATTTCAGTGGAGAGAGGGGTAGGGTGCAAGTTCTAAACTACACCATGCACTGTGAACATGTTTAAGACGGCAAATTATGTCTGTCACTTGGAACAGGTCTAATTTTACGTATTATTTGACCCATATCCTATTTTGACTCTGAAAACACATTATATATTGGTTGCTAGGAATAATATTACTATAGCAACGGGAACTAAGCGATATTTATCATTAAAATATGATGAAAATGCATCATTTGACATCATACTTCCTATCAAAGTAGTCATCTGCTTGGTGATAGCGATTTTTCGTGATATATTCTAGTTTTCATGTCACTATGTTATCGTAGCTAAGGAGAAGATAGTCCTTAGCAACCAAATTTGCCATTTTGGCTCATAACAAAGTGTCAACTTTAGGGCGCTATTACTTTTTAGTTAGAAAAGTAATAGACTTGAAATTTGGATATGATATTAACCAGGATGTTGAACAGTTTCACAGCAGGTTTCAAGAGAGTTCGCATCATAATCAAATAAATATGGAGAAATATATATTTTGGGCTCAATTTTTTTATGCAAACCATTCCGTAACCTATTGAATGGGGTATCATCTTGTAGGAAATGTAACAGTCTTTCATATGACTCCTTAAACCTGGGGAAATGAGGTACTGTTAAAAGGTAATCCCCAGAATGTACAACAGTAGTTATACATGGCGGCCATTTTTTCCAGTAGCATATTGCAAAGGTTTTCCACTTAGAGATTGTGCACGGATGTCCCCCGAACAGGTTGAGACCAACCAACCTTTTACAACACGCCATGTCTCAAAACCCCCCAAAATTGGGGTTTTGCCCCCTATAGGTATTTATATATTATGTATGTAAACTGTAGAAATGTCAGCCTTTAAAAAAGGCTAAGTGCGTAACTTATGCCCCCAACCCGCCCACAAAACGGCCTTTTTTGTTAATCAAATATCGTGATCTAAATTTCCTACGTACTGCAGGCCGAAGATGGCGTGATCCATGATTCCAAGTCTTGCTAATTGTGGCTATCAGTAAGTAGGGGGAAACGGTTTGGTGGTCTTACCTGCTCTGACTGTTCGAACACTAATCACTATCACAGCGATTGCTGCAACTAGCTTTCGTATGGGCCCCATGCTTGAGGGCGTCTTTCCTTCACCAGAGGCAATTCCACAGATCCTACATGAACAGAAAATGGTGTAATCGATGTAAGTTACAAGGTGTCATAGCTTTATGGGGGTAAGGAGAGACTGGCATATATGATTACAGCATCTATGAACTGATTTTTTTTTAGGTTTCTCACATTTTATTCATCATCAGATTTGAGAAACTGCAATAATTGTATATTAAACTTAAGATTAGGCATCAGCATTAAAGTTGACACCAGTTTAATAGTTGTAAAGCGTTGCAGTAATCAGTCATGGGTTAACAAAAACGACCCTACTCTTGATAGTGTAAAAAAGGGTACCTTAATTTGGTAGCTGACGATAAAAATGTCATGATCAATGTAACCTTCTAATCTATTTCATGATTAAGAATAATATTCTCTGTTAAATGATTCCATATTCATTTCCATTTTCTGAAACAATAGCAAACGAGCGAAGTGAGAGAGCACAAAATTAGAATCTTTTCTGCTTGTTCGTGCAGTGTTGTAGGTCTGCAGCTTATAACTCCATGTTCAAGAATTATTAAGCAAATTCGGTACGAACTGAGTCCCGTGGAGGTTCAATACGGGAAGTGGACAAATGGTCGAGATACGGGACAATCCCATAAATGCGGGAAGTCTGGTAAAAATAATCCCTCAACGCGGACCTTACTCGATCGACGACCTATTGCTCAGGTCCGACTGTAACCAGGAGAAGAGGTTATCTAGTAGAAAAGGCGATTAAACAGCGTGAGAGAGTCGCATGGTCCACCAGGTTAAAGGCAGACAAAAGTATAAACATTCATAAGAAGACATTACAGATCAGAGCAAAACTGATTACCTAAATTTAGATTTTTGCCCTTTTTATGCGGTTGAATAGCTCAATAGTTAACGGTAGGTCATTGTACTCACGTGAGCCTTTATGCACAACATTTTTATGGCGGCATCTACTCTTTGGTTTTGGGATTTTAATATTTCCTTGTGATCGTAGAGAATATGGATAGTTACAGTTTTTGAAAGACTCCTCTAAATGAGGAGGAGCCAAATTGTTCAGGAAGTTATAGACCATTATATTTAAATGCAATTGTCGTCTTAAATGGAAAGATTTCCCACCGTAATTAAACACGAATATCGTTATTTGAAACATGGTTGGAGGACTAATTTTCAAAATGATACGACCGGCCCTGTTTGGTAAGTTTTTGAGGCGGTCAGTGTGTTTCTTGCTTGCTGAATCATAAGCAATATCTGCATAATGAAAAAGTGGAAGAATAATTTAAATATATATCATCTTAAGATTGGATTCCGATATAAAATGTCGAAGATGAGCTGAAAAATTACAAATGTTTGTATTTTTTTTTTGGGTAAACTTGGTATCAAGATGCATTCCAAGATATTTCACAGTATTACTTTGAAAAATACGTTAACCACATATATTTACATTTACGATATTATATTTCGATAACATTGCACCAGTTCAAAATAACATACAAAAGGTTGTGTCAACGTTAAGACTGAGCTTATTACGACAAAGCCAGCTATGTATTTTACGTAAATCCAAGTTAATATTTTTCAGCAATATCAACACTTTTATGAGAAAAATATAGCACAGTATTATCTGCATATAGATGCAATTTACAAATTTGTACTTGTTTCACCAAATCCTATATATAAAAAGTAAATCAAATAAGGCCAAGTATGTACCCTTGAGGAATTCCATAATCTATATATAAAATATTTGATGTATCAGTATCAATACAGGTACACATTTTACGGTTATACAAGTAACTTTCGAACCAAGGTAATGTCTCCCTCGAAACATCAATGCTGGACAGTTAATGGGTTGGAGACGACAAGTTCAAATATAAATGAAAACAAAAGAAGCTTGGATATACAGTTGAAGTCCACTTTATTAATTATATAACTCAGCCGAAGCTCCAATCGTTACAAACGAAGAGTAATTTGTTTAGAAACATTTTAATTATAAGCTGCTTCTCTCACAGGCTGGGCGGCCCTATCGACAGTAAACTAGCAGCACATCCTAAACATGCTAACGGAATGAAATAAATTTACCACAAATCCCGCACATGGCATTTAAATACTCCGGCACCCGAAGAGGCTTAGATATCACACGATATACCCAGCCAACCAGGAGGACCCTTACGAAGCCAACCAATTACAAGAAGGGATATATAAAATTACCCTTAGGTCATCCGACCAATTAAGACAGGAGTTATACCTTTAATTAATTATAACCAATGACAAAGCATAATAGATAAGAGTGATTTGAACTAGTCACCGACAAAAATTGGAGGAGTCTATCTCTTCGCGAGAATGTAGCGTCCCCGGAAAAAAAACAGTCTATTGTCTAACGTGGTATCGGAAATGAACACCTGTACATCTTGATGCAGGAATTCATATCCAGAGTACTTATCGAAATGAACACTTTAATCTAATGCAAGAATTCAAAACTAGGGGTTGTTTACCCGTTCCCGGCATACTATTGGACACATAATTAATGCTATTTAACTTTGGTGTATACCAAGTCAAACTATTAATCGTCCAATTAATCAACCCAGTCCGGCCCTTCTAGGGCTCTAGCGCCCCCTTTAGATCAAATTAGTTGCCCAAAATCAGCGAAACCACTGCAGTTTGTTAACAAGTAGTTGAACGTCCACAGTGTCAAACTCCTTTTTCAGATCGAAATACAAAGCACCAATATATAAAGGCCTTCATCCAATGCTTGCAACCAATCATCGGTGACTTTCAATAAAGATGTTAGAGTCGAATGCTTTTGCCTGAAAACCTGGTTGCTCGGCGCGTAGTATATTGTTTTCTTTCATATATAATTTCAGTTGATTGCATACTAGTCTTTCCAGAATTTTTGAGACGGATGGCAAAATGAATATGGGTCTAAAATTAGAAGGATCGTCTTCGTTTCCTAATTTAAATAATGGTATCACTTTATCCGTGTTAAATTGGTTAGTATAAACACAATCTAGTAGTGGTTCTCCTTGTTGTTCATACAAACAAATGTTGAAGTGCCTGCCATTTAGTAAAAAAAATTGTTATACATACCAGATATAGAATGGATATATCTCTCGTCTTCATAATATTGAATAATTTTCTTCTTCAAGGAACTAAAATTTGGAATTTTGTTATTAAGCTTTTGAACAAATAGTTTATGCCTAATCAAAGTCACCATGCAATGTAAAGCATCGTTTCTTTTGTCTTCAAAACCAAAAATTACATTTTCTAAATTAAACTCTATCTGTAATCGAGAACCTTCATTTATCCATTTCACCGTTTCATTCCAGATTGATTTACTGATTTTACAATTGTAAAAGAAATGTACAATATCTTCCAGCTCTTTTTTTACAAAACGAACATTTATCGTTACTCACTATTTTCATCTTATACAGTTACTTGTTCAAATACAGAATCCTATTTACTATCTTAAACTGAAAATATCTTAAACCAATATCTGGAGTAAAACGAAATATCATTCTATGATATTTCTGCATTCTTATACATTCAGGGGTATAATCTAAATGTCGTTCCCATTTCAGACATATTGAGTTAACACAGTTTGTTTTTCCGAGAAAAGTTTTGTAAATATATTGACAACCTTTTATGTCATGTACTAATATTTTGATATGAGACGGCATTAGAGGATCTACTACATTTTTTTTCACATTTTTCAATATGCATTTGATATCGACACTTTATAGCTTGAGTTACCGAATAATAAGACAAATAATTTAGTTTCAAGCAGAATTTTTGTTCACATTGCTCACGAGTCAGAAGTTTTCCCTTATCATCAATCAAATTATTTATACATCTGATGCCTTTTTCATACCAAGATTTAACTTCATGAGACAATGCCGAAAAATATTCATCACCAAACCCTACTATAAATGGTTTTGTTAAAAACGATTGCATTAAATGACTAACATCATTAGATGTTCCTAAAACCATTCTTCGAAGCCATGTTAACTTTAGTGACATGTTAAAAAACTCAATATCTGTCATTTTAAGTCCCCCTTCTTCATATGTACCAACAACCTGTTTCCTACTAATTTTATCTGGCTTATTGTTCCATATAAAGTTAAAGAACTTAACTTTTATGGTTTTCATTAACTTAGCTGAAGGATCTGGGATTGCCATAAAAAGATGATTAAACTGTGGTAACAGTAATGATTTAGCAACTGTAACTCTTCCAAGAACCTTAATGTTCCTTTTAATCCAAGAAATCATCTGGCGTTTTACTTTGTCAAAAATTCTATCATAGTTATAATCTGGTATTTTGTCAATAACAACATGAGAGTCAGCACCAAGATAACGAAAAAAAAAATCATTATATACAAAATTCACTTGTATTCCTTCTAATTCTATATCTTCATTACATTTTGAAGCCCCAATCCAAATTGCGTTTGTTTTTTGGATATTGATCTTCAGCCCACTACAATTTCCAAATAGGTCCAAAATATGTAGTGCATTACAGAAACTAGCAGCTGTGCCATCAAGAAACAATATTGTGTCATCTGCAAACTGAAGGATCTTAAATTCCTTTGAACCGACAGAAATTCATTTCACAGAGTGTTAATTTCGAATTAACATCCCTAGAATTTCGGCGTACAACAAAAACAAGTATGGAGAATTCGGATCCCCTTGCCTACATCCCCTTCCTACAAGAAATTTCGATGTTATTTGCCCATTAACCATAACACTAGAGTATGCATCACTATGCATTATCTTTATCCACTTTATAAAAGAACCACCAAACTTAAAAAGGGAAAGTGTTTTATACAAAAAGTGGTGAGAAACAGTATCGAATGCTTTTTCAAAAATCAACTAACAAGATCATTCCAGGAACATTTTCTCTCTCAGTATAAGCAATAATGTTATATAAAATTCTAATATTTTCACCAATAAATCGTCCAGACATAAAACGTGTTTGATTAGCATGTATAATGCGAGGTAATACCCTTTTTTTTTAGTCTATTAGCCATACAGCTAGATAGTATTTTATAAACAACATTCAACAAAGAAATTGGTCTCCAATTTTTGATGTGTCTCACTTTGTCACCTTTAGGAAGTAATGTTATTAAACCAATATTTTGCGAGATAAATAATTTTCCAGAAGTGTAAGCACAATTCATACTACGCATCATATAAATGCCTAATTCTTCAAAGAAAACTTTGAAAAATTCCACAGTAAATCCATCCTTACCAGGAGCTTTATTATTTTTCATATTCTTTAATGCATATTCAATTTCACTATGAGAAATTTCTCTCTCTAAGGAAATACTCTCTTCTTCTGTGAGACTGTGATATTTATACACACGTTCATAATATAACCCAACCTCTTTCAAGATATCCTCTTCTTGTTGCAACACTGTACCATTGTCGTCAATCAATTTTACAAACGTTTTTTTCACTATCCTTTGTTTTTCTAGATCTAAACAAATATTTTGATGTTTTTTTCCCCATATTGCATTGTTTGAAGCCGTAGTCTTTTGGCTGCCATGTCAAGCTTCTGATGTCTGAATTGCTTCTATTCATCTCTTAATAGTTTATTGTTTTCCTAGTTTGCTCTGGTATTTGTATTATGTTTCAACAATCTTTCTAAATTAACTATCCCAGTCTCAAGGTCCTTTCCTACACTTTCTTCCATCTTTTTCTGTCGAATTGCATACATAATTGTAACTGCCCGCAACTCCATGAACAAAGTTTCAAAAAACAATTGGTCATTAATTCTACATTTCAGATCTTCTTTACTAACATGTTCAAATTGTTTACCATCAAGACAGTCAACATTAAGGTACTGTAGGGAAACTTTATTTACCTTCGCCTTAATAAGATTAACAAATTCAGACTTTTTTTAAAAATGAGTTATTAAACTTCCAATAGGTAAATCTCTTATGACATTTATCTAACACAATGTCTAAACTGATCACTGAATGACCAGTGCGATGGCCAAAACCAATTTCACATTTTCTAACCAAGGAAAATATATCTGAAGACATTAAAAAGTAATCCAACCTACTTTGCTTCAATGGTGTAAGCTGTCGCCAGGTATAGGATTTTGTATCAGGATGAAGTTGACGCCATGGATCAACCAAATTAAAGTCATTTTTTTTTTTTTTTTTATCTCAAGTACCTTTTCCCTTGCTTTTTTGTTACTAAGTCGAAGGTAATTAAAAGTGTCTAACTCCATACTCTGTACCAGGTTCCAATCACCACAAATAATTTTGTGAGGACCATCATACTCTAGTATGTTTTCTATACAACTAAACAATTCTGGGAAGTCACTATTTGGCCCATATAATACAATCAGTGAAAATTCTAGAAAACCAAACTGGATACTAAGGGCTACATAGTTTTCATCAATATCACTCTTTACTCTTTTTATAACAAAATTTGTGTTTTTGTCAAATAATATTGCAACTCCTTTTGCATTAGATGCTTTATATGGAAAGAAACTCTTCCATCCCACTCTTTTAATATTTTTTCTTCCCATTCAAAAACAAAATGAGTGTCTTGTAGACAATATATATTTGCATCTTTCTTTTTCAAAAAATTAAATAGATCCTTTCTTTTACAACGTTCTCCAAGTCCACGGCAGTTTAATGATAATATTGTAATATCTTTACTATTCATAACAAATGAAAACATTGTTCGTTACAAAATTATTCATACTTCCGAAGATGATAACACTGCAGAGAAAAATGAAGTACATAAATATTTTGGAGGGATTTTGTTTGCTTACACAAAACAAACAATACAACTTCGATTCCAGGTCAAAATGCATCATGGTACCCCTCCCATGATGGATCACTTTTCTATAAGCATGAGAGCCTAATAATTATACAAGTTAAGTGTTTATTTCCTTTAAAAATAAAGTCTCTTTAATGTCTTACTTCTTGCTGTCAGCCTGTGCAGTTCATGACTCTTTCGTACATAACTACTGTTTTTTATCTCTTTTCCAGTCATCTCCACCACTCGCTTTCTTTAATATGTAAAAGATGGAATTATAACAGGAGTCGACAACTTTAAAAGCTGTGCAGAGATTCCGTCAATTCCACATGAAGATTTATTTTCAATGGTTTAAATTCTTTCAAAAATTTTGTTCTGATATTACTCCAAAATTAAATGCAAATACTCTATGACACTCTTGATCAAAAACAGATCTATGTGTGATTGTAATTTTAGATGCTGAAAGTATTCCAACGTTCGGAAAGTATTCATTAAAATGTTCACTTTGTTCGAACAATTTTTTTGGTATCGATTTGAAAATATTTGTGTCACTATTATTTTAAGGTGATAAAGATTTTAACACCTTCCAGGTGCATTCAGCATTTACTTTCAATTTTAATAATTGTTTAGAGTAATATTTCTTCTTTCCTTTCCTAATCTCAAAAATAACTTTGTTTCTTAATTTTTCTGTAATCTTTCATCTTTTTCTCATCTTTATTTTTCCAAGTTTTTTATTTTAATTTATCCCTTTCTCTGATCAATTTAAAAATATCTGAATTCATCCATGGGGATTTCTTTTTCCTAATTGTCTTGCTTCTGATAGGCATATGGTGATAACAACATCCATAAGAAAACTTTATCACTTTTTGACTGCTTCACTGACACAGGTACAATCAAGGATTTCATGCCATGGCTGATGACCTAAATCTTCTTAATAAGATTCTGTATTAATACCAGATAATTTTTGATAATTAATTACTCGGGAGGAGTTTTTATTTTTCGACTTTCATATTAAATAACTTAAAGAATGATCACTCATTCCAACATGTATAACACCGTTTGTTTTTATTTTCTCAGTTGAGTATGTTAACATATGATCGATGAGTGTCATTGAGTTGGCTGTAATCCTAGTATAATATGTTTTGTTAATATCTTGCAGTGGATAAAAGTTATGTGTTTCATCCAGACCTTTTAAATCAGAGGACCCTGTTATTTTTATAAATCACAATTTGTGTCCCAGATAACAATAAATAGAGTAATTAAAACTATCAAGGATTGATAATGAATGTGCATACTGTTGAAATAATTGAACATTGCTATTTTGCGGTCTATACCAAATAAATATATCATTGGATTTGAATATTTCGGTAAAATCAGAAGTGCTATAATTTTTAAGGAATTTGATATGTCATGTTTGATAACTTCAAAAGACAACGAACTATGAATATACACGGCCACTCCACCACCGTGTCTGTGTCTATCTATACGAACAAGCTTAAAATGATCGATATCAAGTTCACTGTCGAAAACCGATTCATCCAAAAGAGTTTCATTTAATGCTAGAATATGATTTTTATTACTCTGTAAAAAATGATTGATTTCATCTATATTACGGAGAAGGCTACGAATATTTAGTGTGCAAATTTAAGACCTTTGCTTTTCAAACAATCAATACATGACATATTTGTTGTTTCCATGAAACGTATGAGATTACAGCCATTTGTATCACCTTGAACATCAATTATGAAATCATAGTTAAGATCAGGAAAAGAGTAAGTATCTTAAAATACATTTTGAACATTGTCAATTAAAGAAATGTTGGGCTGGATCATCATACGATTTAATACCGATATCAGTACAACTTATGTGGACACATTTGTTGCAATTTGTACATGGTAATGCCCTTTGGTTATTTTGTTACAGTTTAAAAGCAACTAACACAATAGAACAGGTTTACCATTAACCTATTGAAATAATTCAAATAACTTGATAATAACTAAAGCAAACACAAAACTAATTAAATACAATTTAAACAGTTAATGCAAGAATAAATATAAAATTGAATACAAAAATGCATCAACACATGCATATAGAATATAATAACATACTACTTAACAAAACTTAATCGTGTAAGATACGTCAATAAGAAGCTTGAATCTCAAAATAAATCAAACTGATCAGATGTGTAGTAAACACAGCGGAGTTGATATTCTATGTTAATTGCTTATTCAACTTGAAAGCGTGATAAGCATCTGCCTTCTAACTTATGCTTAGTGGATTGTTTTACACCACACTCGTGGCATGAGCTACATCACGGACATGCCTATTTGTGTGATTCTACATCAAATTTACTTCTCTATGCGGACGATAGTGTCTTTCAAAATTGATTGAAGAAAGGCTTCCAGTGAACAATTATCAACATGTCTCTTATGGAGCTCTTACACTCTGCCGTGTAGGCCTACCGTCCACCTGCCGCGCTATTAAAAAAACAACAGAGTCCAGAACGTTGGGTTTTGAGCGAACTTGTCCCCGGCCGCAAAAAAAAATTCATAAAATTATTATTTTCACCGTTTCGTTGCCATCTTCTGACCGTTCTCACCGGGCGCATACCGGGTGTTGAACGTGCTTCTACCATCTTCACCGCCCAGATTGACTTTTGTTGAAAATTTTGGCCGTTTCCATACCGGGCCCATACCGGGTCTCGAACGTGTGCACCGGGTTTGTAGCAGCCACCTACCGGTCACTTAGCGTCCCCTCACCGCTCGGAGCGTCCTGTGAGCGAGTCCCCGGACTGCTGACGTCATGACACGACTGCCATAAATACCCCGATTTGAACGGCAACGGTCAGTCCGCTCTCCATTTTTCATCACCGTTATGTAACGGGTTATGAGCGTGTTGTGAACGTGTTCATACAGTGTGACCGTTTTCATAACGTATTCATACCGTCCTCATACCGTTCAACACCGTCCTCTTGCCGCTTACTTGCGGCCGGTGCCAGCCGGCCAAAGTTTTGAACATGCCCAAAACTTTCGCCGGGTCCCACCGGGTGTAAATAAGCGCCAACGCCCTATTAACGTGTTGCCCGCTTTGATAACGAACCACTGTGTGCCCTTGCCGTTCTCCACCGTCCGCAGACATTTTTGCGCACGGTGGCACACGGTAGGCCTACACGGCAGAGTGTGTGAGTCACTTTACATGCTAATATTTCAATGCTTTTGTTTCAATGACTTAAGAGTTGCAAGTTTGATAGTCACTTCTCTTTACATCAAGGTAAAACGGGAAACATTTCTTTTTGTTCGGTTCAAGAACTTAGGATACAGAAATACACATTTTAAAATACCAAGAAATATATCAGTGTAATATCTAAAAATGGGTTTTTAACAAGTAATCTCTCATCTTCGATTTTACTAGATACAAAAAAAAAATGCATACTTATAGTTTAGGGAAAGAGTTTGATTTAAATACATGAATTTGAAGTCAAGGATTCTGGTATGTTTCACTCTAATGCAACATTTATTTGAAAATGGTAATACTGATTGGCAAAGATTTTAACAGATATTATTGCACGATTTATCGATTACTCATTCCCAAGGACACATGTCGGGAAGAGCAGACTTCAGTGGAAAAGGCGTATTCATCAATCATGTAAATCATTGGATAACCAATTTTTGTTTCTAGTGCGTCAAAAGTCCTTTTCATTAGCATTACAAGAAATAGTCAGTGTAACGTTGTTTATTCCAAAAGACACATACAAATCAGGAATTATTTTCATTTAAATGAAATCTAATTTCCGAACTCTCTTTAAGAACATGTGAAGTTTGTGAAACTTCACTGTTATTTGAATTGAAACTATATGTAGAAAAATGTCCCTCCCCCTTCATTCACTGCCGAATTTTCCTCTTCATGAGGCTAATTTAGGTCTCTCTAAATCTGGTGCCAGCAGATTTTCACTATCGCCATCGCCAACAATTTTTGAACAAAAGTCAGACCAGGCTTAAACTTTAACTAGGTGCAGTCTAAATGGTGTAGAAAGTTAAAACCCGACTTTGACTAAGAGTCGATGTTAAACCAGACTGCACTGGTGACTGATTCATAAAAGGCAGGTTTGAAGGGCTAATTGGGGGGTTACACTCAAACAGTGGTTTATTTTAGAGTTCAGAATATGGTAATGGACGTATATAAACGAGATTCATCAAAACCTTGTGTCATGAAATCAAATAAAGGTAATTTAGTATCGAATTATGAACTGATTGTTTAAGAGTTGGTTTACTATTATATATTATTACATAAACATAGTATACCTTGCACTTTTTGTATTTATATGATGAGGTTGTTGAAGGAGAATTGTCTTGCACCAGAAGGCTAACCTGACTAGATAAGACTTATGGAAAACATATATCACAATAGACAGATATACTCTTTACTTACTGAAATAAAAAAGGGCCGCTGTACTCTAAACGTACGGCGACGTTTATCAAGCAGGTTAGGTGTCTTACCTTGTATATTAGTAAAGCTGATGAAAATTTCCAGTTCGTCACAAAATTGAGAATAAGGAAGAGATGCAAAAAACATAAGTCCAAGCCCGACGAATGCAGCCTTGAAACTGATAATGAAAACCTATGCAGTCTACCTTTACTCAACGAACACTCATCGTTGGGCGGGGCTTCCACATCAGACGAACGTTGATTTGATGAACGTTGATTTGGCGAAGCTACCGACCAATCAACCCGAAAGTGGGTAATAAACTTATGCGCAGGCTGTGTTATTTAAGACCAGTAATCTGGACGAAAAGGAAATACTGTATATTTTCATCACATACTTTATTAATTCAATATAACATCAGAAAACATTTTGTTGTAAAAAGTACGATGTAGAAGGTTGTTTGGTTTACTTGTTTAACCCGACTGTTAAGAAAGCTTGTGTATTCTTGTAAGTAAGTGCAAAGGTAACCTACGGCTTTAAGTCCTCTCCGAAGGACTTGGTAATGAGGATGAATTTCTTAAAAAGGACAATAGCGCATTGACTTGGTTTTGAACCATACAGTACACTATTACACGTACTACGCGATGTGGAATTAATTTTGGCATTTGGTACGTACGTCTAACGACTGACATAGGTAAATAGTTCTAACAGTCCAGTCCCATCAAAGAGACAGATCCGAGACTTGTTTTGTGTGTTTGTTTTATTTTTTTAAACACGGTTAAAACACCCGCTATCAGCCATAAGGCTATTTTTCAGCAGGTCTGTTAAAGCATTTAGACAATGTATATACAAGAAATCAAAAAACAGTTCATAATACAAATTTGTAAATAACTTTTAATAGCAATGACACTTAAACATCAAAGATTAGGAAAAAGAAAGAAACAAATACAATTATGTCAAATCTCAAGCAGCATCTTATAATATAACGAATCATGATAGGTAGATTGAATGAAAGATAAAGAGAGAGAGAAGGAGAGAGAGAGAAAAAAAAGATAAAGAGACAAAGAAAGACAATAACAATCAAAACTTGGGGGCGAGATACCATCGATCACCTTAATAAAGTTTGGAAGCTGAGATTTTTTTCAGGTGAACTCGGGTAGATGATTGAATAGCAGAGATGCGATACAAAGAGTAATGCTTCTATACTTGACTGACACTAAACCAACAACAAGCATTGAAAATTAATTACATTACCCCCGCATGGCCATGAATTAGTCGGATTGGATTCGGAATGAATAGCTCCGTCTTGTGTAAACATGTTCAAGGTTGTTATGTTTCAGATGTGAATTATTTGGCCTGCACGAAGCATTCCGGAGATTAGATGAATAGAGGATAATACAAAAAAAATACCAAAACCCTAAAAATAAACCTTTATTTTCATGAACTGTAAACCCCAAACGCACAACGACCACCCTTACAAAAAAAAATCTCTATGGTACACCATACAAACACCATAGCAAATCTACCATAGATTACCATACAAACACCATAGCAAATCTACCACAGGTCTACCATTCATTTACCATAGAACTAATTAAAATAATTGGGACAAATTTATTCATTTATTCAAATTAGGCCACACCTACATATTCTACCATAGAGCCACCATTCATATACCATAGAGCCACCATAGAGTCATCGTTCATCTACCATAGAGCCATCATTCATCTACCATAGAGCCACCATTCATCTACCATAGAACCACCATTCATCTACCATAGAGCCACCATTCATCTACCATAGAGCCACCATTCATCTACCATAGAGCCACCATTCATCTACCATAGTGCCACCATTCATCTACCATAGAGCCACCATTCATCTACCATAGAGCCACCATTCATCTACCGTAGAGCCACCATTCATCTACCATAGAGCCACCATTCATCTACCATAGAGCCACCATTCATCTACCATATAACCACCATTCATCTACCATAGAGCCACCATTCATATACCATAGAGCCACCATTCATCTACCATAGAGCCACCATTCATCTACCATAGAGCCACCATTCATTTACCATAGAGCCACCATTCATCTACCATTCACTACCATTCAAAATATGCAACAAAATGTTACGCTTAATTGTAGCATTTTGATAGCATTATATTCAGAATGGTAGTTTGGGTCTTGATCTATGGTTAGCAGAATGGTTGCTGTAGTGTGTTCTATAGTACACAGAATGGTGACTATAATATATTGAATTTTTAAGAAATCTAAACTTAAATGTTAACTTACAATACAAACATGACGCTTATTAAAAAAATTAATTGAATGAAAGTGGCAGGATGTATTTGGTTTATATCAAAAGTTGTATGCATGTACATATGCTAAAAACTAAAATAAAAGGCAAGTAAAAAATATATCACATAAACATGTACACTACAAACTAAAATGAAAGGCAAGTTCGTAATTGCAACACATATTACTTGGACTTATTCTACTAAGATGTAATAAATACCCACATATATATCACCCTAGTTCCTCTAAATAATCGGCAAGTTAAAAAGAAATAACTAAAATGTCATATACAGTGTACGTAAACATGACTAAAATGAAAGGCAAGTTAAAAATATATAAACATGTACAATAAAAACTAAGGCACTGAGTTGCAGAACAGGATTGTTCTAAACCATTGTATAAACATGTACAATAAAAACTCAAATGAAAGGCAAGTTCATAATTGCAACACATATTACTTGGACTTATTCTACTACTTAAGGTGTAATAAATATCCACATATATATCACCCTAGTTCCTCTAAATAACTAAAATGTCATATATAGTGTGTATGTAAACATGACTAAAATGAAAGGCAAGTTAAAAATATATAAACATGTACAATAAAAACTAAGGAACTGAGTTGCAGCACAGAAATGTTCTAAAACATTGTATAAACAAGTACACTGAAGTTCAAGTCAAAGAGGTTGCATGTGAGTTCGGAGAGGAGCAGAAAAGACAAGCCTTGCTACTCAGTTTTGGAGTCTCTGAAGGCGATCAAGGTCCCTCTGGCTGAGAACACTGAAGACCCAACTCTTTCTATACTCAAACTGTTTACATGATTTTGATAGACCGTCTGTGTCAAACAATCTCCCCTGTATCGATCGGTATCACTACCCCCACCCCATGATTCGATGTGTAACCTCGTCTATGCCATGTTCCATGGTAGGGCACTGCCACGTCCACATAATCATTTTCCCCGATGGTCAGATCCTTGTCCATGGCCCTTTGACGTAGGCATGCTGCCACCTTCTTCTTCTGATCCTTACTGGTCTGCAAAAAAAAGAGTTTGTAATAAATAACAAGTAAATTTCAAGTTCCCTCAGGCCCCTTACTTATTAGACCCTATTACAAATATTTAGATTTGATTAATTTGCATCCCTTGATTTGACAAGAAGGGATATTGATGTACATGTATTATACTGTCTATCGACAATAACTAAGAAATAAAAATATGTTTTGATTAAATGTACGTACAGCTTAGATAATGTAATGAAGAAAACACAAGGCTGGTGACTAACCTCTTGGGATAAGGAAGATAAAGTGGCTATGTGCCTGTTGTAGCTAGGGGCTTCGACTAGTGGGGCTGTTCCGAGGATGGTCAGCAAGTCGCAAAAGCTATCCCGTGCCAAACCAACCTCCGTTGCTGCCAGAGTAGCTCTGCGGTTTATTTCTGCAGACTTTCCACGTCCTTCGCATTCTTTTTCTGATGAAGAGAATGTCCTCTCCTTCTTGCAAATGAAGCAACCAAGGACCATGGCGCAGTTCAATCCATTCCTCTTTGACAAATTCTCCAGAGGAATGAGATGCCCTGTAAAAGATATCCAAAACACTTTATGGAACAGGGAAAATATTTTGAAAAGCACAATCCCCAAATAATAACAAAGTGCTAGTTATGACATACATGTAGTATATTACACAAATACACATTTTCACAGATTTCACGACAAACCGCTGCACAATACAAGTGCATACCGATGGTGGGTCTCGGATCCTCATTACGGTAGATAACTTCACACAGGCGTGCGCCCGCCCGCAACCCACCATCGGTATGCACTTGTATTGTGCAGCAGTTTGACGTGAAACCTGTGAAAAAGTGTACTAATATCAATGTTTTTCCACAAAATTCTCCAAAAATAACAAGAAAATTGACACGAAACGGGTAATGAACATAACATCGTGTAATTCATGATCTTTATTTGGACATTTATTGAACATTTATTTGACTTTGGGTATCCACGCCGGAGTTACGGGTCAAATTTTGGGTAGGCTTCTGAACTAGCGCCCAAAACTCAACTAATTTCACTCAAAATCAGTACTTTAGGGACAATTGATGACACCTAAATAGCAGTAAAATACAATTTTTTAACGTACCAATATGAGAAAGAATAATTTAAAAATTCAAATTGTAAGTCTACTGTCAAACTTGCCGATCAGCCACATCGACATAAATAGTCAATACACAAAAGTCACACAATCATGCCGATTAGTCACATCGGCATGATTGCGTGCATTTGTGTATTGAGAGTGTATTGACTCTTTATGTGAGCAAATGCTACCTATTAACGCGTAGTGCAGTGCTTAAGGTCAATACGCAATAGCATTGACTCTCTTATTCTCTATGCTTTGCTGGAGTAGTCTTTAGACCCCATCCTTATGTTTATACATTCCGATGCCCCCACTTCAATTCACCATAGAGTCTAGAGTAAAGGAGGGGTTTTTCGGCCACTTAAGACAAAATCCTATTTTTTGGACTCTTTACTTCCTATTTATTATCATTTCTTGTTCAAATCATTAAGCAAATACTTTTATTATTTAAACAAAGAAAGAATCCCTGAAAAAAAATCATGAAATGCCATGACAACATTCATTTCCATTTTCACTGTTTCGGAGGTAGTTTTCGGCCTAGCGAGGCAGTTTTCGGCCGCATGTACAAAGTCAATAGGAAGCAAGCAAGCGCGCCATGCGTTTCCCCACTGATCTATAGCCCTAGCGGCCGTAGCAGGTATCCCAAGCCAGAGCTTCCCGTGCCGAAAACTACCTCCGCGGTGATCAGAAATTGGAATCTGAATTAGACATAGAGTCTAGAACACTCAATATTTATGATATACATAAAATTCAAAGTGCTATTATGATGTATAATGTTTATAATAATTATGTACCTAAAAGAGTTTGTCAAATGTTTATCCTTAATAAATCTGTTCATTCGTATAATACTCGTTCCTGTATCAAATATCATTATCCAAAGGTCTCTACCCAGTTAATGCTTTACTCTTTTAGACATAATGGTCCCCGGATTTGGAATGATTTAACTGATAAGCTAACATTATGCACAACTATATCATCCTTTAAAGTTCTATTGAAGAGACAGTTGGTCTCTTCTTATTTCCCTTAACTCTTTCTTTTTCTTGCAATGTACCATGCATGTGTGCGCGTGTGTGTGTGTGTGTGTATCTATAATGTGTAGTATATTATTTATATATTGTTATTATTGTCGTAACGTATACAACCATGTAATCTCGTTATTTATTATTTATGTCAGGGGACTATTTTACTTACAAGTTTTTCAAACTTCCTTTTTAGTCTCCAATTTCTTAATTCCAATATTATAAGATTATGATTGTTTCATGTTACTTTTGTATATATATTATGTTATGGTTTTATGATTGAAATAAATGAACTGAACTGAACTGAACAGAGATATCGTGTGTGCGCTGCGGTATCCGGCTGCATTGATTAAAAACATGCGATGAGATACTTTTGAGCTTGCGACTCACACAAAATCGGACTCTAAATCTGAAAAATACTTGAATTAAAGCTCATTTTATGGTACCCATATACCTTACACGCGTAAGATACTTAATTTGTCAGATTCGGGGAGCGGGACCGCCGATTACATCGCTAAAATGTGATATTTTAAGATATATTTTCCATTGCAAATGTGGTTCTTCAGTGACTCTGGCATGGTATGGTATGTGTGGGATATATGATATGCTGTCATGCAATGTATTTTAAAGGGATTTTACCATGCATCCAACGGATCGGCCGAAAACTGGTGATGGTCGGTTACCCCCTCCTTTACTCTATTCTTAATCATTTGATTTGGCTTTTTGAGCCATTCACCCCTTGAGCATGCAATACAATCTCAAAGTTACAGTTTGCAAACTAAAAATATTGTTTGATAGTAAGTACATACCTTCCAGACACACGTGAGCCTTTTGCAAAGCAGCTGCAAGTTGTGGGCCACTAATGACGCGGATCTTCACATGTGGGACCAGCGCCAAAAATAGGGCTGTCCAAACACTTATTCATGGAAAGCTTCCTCGATCTCTGAATTAGCTGTTAGTTCTTCTGGCACCTCTCCAGCATTCATGTTACTCTTTTGTAATACCTGGTATCGATCTCCTTTGAAAACCTTCCTCTTCCTCACATATTTTGGAATTTTGCGAAGCATTTTTAGTGAGTAGAAATTGGAAACCAACGGCTAGAAGAGTTGTTCAAATCGTGGGCACAAGGTGGCAGCAAACAGCCCTTGTTATCTACTTTCTGCTCATATACATTACTTGTTACAATTTGGTTTAGAATTTTTTATTTAATGATTTCTTTAATAGATTGAGACTAATTGAGTGCAAACAGAGGCAGCGACTTCCAAAGTGGGGGGGGGGGGGGCACCAACAAAAAAGGGCACTTTCTGGAGAAAAAAAATAGGGCACCTACAAAGGGAAATCTCAAAGCGAAAATATATATAAAAAAAAAAAAAAAGCATTTGTATATACCCCCTATATTGTAATTACATTATCAGGGATGATTTCAATTTTTTTTAAATCTTTATAAATAAGATTTGTGAGGTCGCAGTGCGAAAAATTACATCAATTATAAAGAAGAAAAACCCAATCTTTATGGGTTTATTAAATTATCATAACAGAAGACTGAAAAGACCTTTGATAAGTACTATAATTATAACATCTATAAATGCGAGTGTGCTTTGGGTGATATTACTCTTAGTAGCTGGAAATTAGGAGCACGTGATGAGAGGAAAAGGGGACACTTATCGAAAAGGGTGACACTTATTAGAAAAGAAAAGGAGCACATGTCAAATTACAACGGGTAATTATCAGAAGGTGAAAATGGGGCACGTATCATTGTTAAAGGGTAATTATCTGAAAAGAAAAGGGGCACTTATGAGAATGAAAAAGGGGCACTAATAATAAGAGGAAATGTTCATTTGTTGTACGAAAAGGGGCACCGATCAGTTTTTAATAGGTGCATTTAATACAAGGTGGAAGGGGGGATTTATGAGAAGGGGGAAGTGGCTATTATTAAAAAGAAAAGAGGCACATGTCAAGATAAACGGGGCACTTATGAGAGATGAAAAGGGGTAATTATAGGAAGGGGATGGGGCACTTAAAAGAAGGAAAAAGAGCATTTATTAGGAAGGGGGGACGTATCAAACTAAAAGGGGCAGTTATTGAAGATGAAAAGAGCACTTATCAGGAGGAAAAGGGATACTTGTCAAAATAAAACGAGTACCTCTCGGAATTTAATAGGGTCATTTACTAGAGATGGAACGGGACTATGAGAATGAAGAAGGACTATGAGAATGAAAAGTAACTGTTTTCATAGATGAAAAGGGGGCATTTATGATGAAAGGAAGGGGCTCTCTTTTAAATGGGGGCACTTGTTAGAAAGGAAAGGGGGCACATGTGAAAATATAAGGTGCGCTTATCCAAGTTAAACAAGGGGTAGTTATTAAAAGGGGAAAGGCCCCTCTCAGATTTGAATAGGGAAATTATCAGGTGAATGGGGCACTTATCAAAAGTGAAAAGGGGCACTCGTATCTGAAAAGGGGCACTTACTAGAGATGAAAAAAGGGCACTTATGAGAATGGAAAATGGACACTTATTGCAAAGGAAAACCGGAACTTATCGAAGGAAAAGGGGTACGTATAAAAAAAGGGCACTTATCAGAGATGGAAAGGGGAAGGGGCACTTTAAAAAAATAATTGGGGCACTTTTTAAAGTAAAGGGGCCCTTTTTATGTAAAAAAGTGCCACGTTAGAGCCACCATAGAGTCACTAACCACTAGTAATATATCATAAAGTCATCATCCACCATAGAGCTACTGCTAAAATATCTTACACCACAGGGATATACCATTCAACGGAAATACCATATAATATACTCTACCATACATCATACCGTAGAAATACCATACACCATAGAGCCACCATAGATCTACCATTCACTTTAGAGCCACCATAGAGTCACTAACCACCATTAATATACCATAAAGTCATCATCCACCATAGAACTACCACTGAAATATCCTCCACCATAGGGATACCATTCAACAGAAATACCATAGAAATATATTCTACCATATAACATACCGTAGAAATACCATACACCATACAGCCTCCATAGAGCTACCATAGATCTACCATTCACTTTAGAGCCACCATAGAGTCACATAACCACCATAAATATACCATAAAGTCATCATCCACCATAGAGCTACCACTGAAATATCCTCCACCATAGGGATACCATTCAATAGAAATACCATAGAAATATATTCTACCATATAACATACCGTAGAAATACCATACACCATACAGCCACCATAGAGCTACCATAGATCTACCATTCACTTTAGAGCCACCATAGAGTCACATAACCACCATTGATATACCATAAAGTCATCATCCACCATAGAGCTACCACTGAAATATCCTCCACCATAGGGAAACCATTCAACAGAAATACCATAGAAATATAGTCTACCATATAATATATCATAGAAATACCATACACCATAGGACGGCATCAATCATATACCATTGACCATAGAACTCCACCATTCAGCAATTGTGTGGTATACCATATAAATATATTCTACCATATAATATATCATAGAAATACCATTCACCATAGAGCCGTAACATAGGAATATCATAGATTTTTTTTGTAAGGGCAACCACATTTTGTTCCCGTTGAAAGGAAGAAAAATAAATGCTAAAAAAATGTCAAAAGGCTTTCATTCGCTAACGCAAACATGTTGACCCACATTTGACGTCACACGCCATTTTGATAGTTCAATATCACCATTATTTACATTGAACTAAACTTCTGCTATCAACTGCACGTTTTTTTTATGTAAGCTATACTTTTTGGGTGGTTAAAGACCATTTTTTCCAATCACCTTTGCATACATGCCTTATATCAAATCTTTCAACATGTACTTTTAACACGTTTAGACTCAAAATGACATCGGATTTGACAAGGTGCTTGTACCTTAAAAAAGAGGCCACCTTGGTAAGATAACACACGACTTCACTATAAAGGAACAAATACTCAAAAAATGGCGATATGATCTCATTTAAAGATACTATGTCCCTTTTGCAGCCAACATCAAATTCTGTAGAACTTTGGAGGAATTATGAATATGTAATGTATGTCCTATCTGTGAAATGTAAACATTAACAGTGTCCTAGTATACAAATTATGCAAGAAAACCCGTTTACCGTCTAGATTTCACTGTCAGACACTAATGAGTGAGTGACTGACGTATTTTTTCTTTGGTAATTGCATACATAAGATGAGCTGTAACAGGTATATGAACATTTGTCTACATCAATAACCCACTTCTTGTAATGGCCAAAATTAAATTGATTGAATCTTTGTGCAGCACAAAACATACGATCATTCGGTAGAAGGGTCTGAAAATCAGACTATTACTTAGTAGATTGCAATCACTTAAGTCGATTCGACAACCAATTGATGTTATCTTCCCACTAAAAGCTACTTTCAAGCCCTTTCATATTGAGAGAAGAGTCTAAATTAGTATTGTCCTTCAAATGCCGTTGGGATTTAACCTTTAAATTTGTTTGGCTTGCAAATGGGACATATTACTCTTTAGCAAAGCCCGTACAATTACTGTAAACTGTTGCACCTTAAGTTGGAGTAACTTTTCTCTTTTCAGAAGGAAATGATTTTGACAAACTGATGTATGACCCTTCATTTTGGAATATTAAAGCTCTAAAAAGAAAAACTTTATTTGTCAAGACTAAATCATATTGTCAAAATCAGTTCATGACAAGAGTCCATTTCAATTCAATCCATTTCGAGGGGCAACATTATACACATAATACACAGCAGTGGGGCATTCATAACAATTACCCGCACAAAGGTACCTTTGGAACAGTTTTACACGCTCAAGGCGACAGCCGAGGGTGTTTGGACGGTTTCGAAGGTATTTAGTGTGGGTAATTTCACTAATTATGCTCTAACAAAATTCTGTGTATTATTTTGTTTATAACATGATTTTTTATAACATGATTTTACTAATGACCGGTCATGAGGATGATGGTGGTAATCATCATTCCCAAGGTGGTGTTCATACCGGCCCTTCTATCAACCCCTCAATTTCGGGCGCGTATTAACACCACCGAGATTATACCTCATCCTCATTTTGTGCCTTCTCTTGCTTATGTCCTTGATAATGCGCATTTCTCTTTCCTCATCTTCTTCTCAAACCCACATTCAGCTCATCATTTTGTATTGTTTTCTGTACCCCCGATCTCTCACGTCTTTTTTGGCATGGACTACTCTTTTTTATTATGACCGTGTTCTCCCATGTTTGTCATATAAAGCCCACATCACACCAAACTAGTTCTCACTAAGATCTGGAACTGTTCTAGAAAATTGCAAAACAGGAAATGGTCGGGGTACAATGTGTAAATAATTTCAATAATACGATACTAGTTCGTTCATTAACAGTCCTCGATACGTTCATCTCGTCTGTACCCCGTCCACAGTCAGTTTATAGCAACATCAGATCCAGTAAATTTACCATTTCCAGGAAGCCCAAGGGCAGTCCGTAGTCAATCTAAACCCTTAAAAAAAACTAGTTCTACCTCATTCCGAATACGACTAAACCCATTCTTACTAGTTCAGAGACAGTTCAGCTCGTCCTCATTTCGTTCTTAGTGCGTTCAAACGTGCTCCTAAAGCATGTACAATCACGTTCAGGCTCAATGGTTATAAAACCCCAGTGCGTTATTGCCATCGCCACATGGTACACTGAAATAAAGAAACATAAACACGTGCCATTTACGATACTCGTAATTATAATCAAGCTTTATTGTAAAGCAAAGAAGAGTACCAGTCTCTGAAAAAAGAGAATGGTACGAACGATATAAATACACTCTTACAATATCTTTCCAAAAACACTCGGTCCCAGCCAAATAAAATCAACCTTGTCTAATCAAATATAAATGATCAACACCTTTGTAACATGTATCATATCTTTCTATAATGTGTTATATATGAAATCTACACCAATAATGTTCAATATAAGCAGACTTGATTTGTCTAAATATATAACTTATCTGTAACTTATATCAATTATCTCATACACATTTCGTTCTTGAGAAACATTACCTTAACATCAACAAACAGACCAGTATTGTACGCTTATTTAGTTATCAACTCTACAAATTATACGTTCAAACGACCATGATCTCTTCTCAAGACAACCAACAACTGATTTATTGTCGTGAACAGTCATGTTAACTCCAGACCTGTATTGTCTGCTAACTTCACCCTTGACTGACCTTTCAAAGTCGTCTTTATTTCATTTAATTTCCTTTTATTTCATTCGTCATATAAAAACAAACATGATTATAACGTTGATATTTACAGATAAGTAATGAACATACAAATAACATAAAAAAAGATAAACATAAAATACAAATATATATACGAATGAGGAACCAGCAAGAAAGAACGATTAAGTCGTTGTGTGGTGCTGGTCCCTTGCGACATAATAAATAATTTTAACCTACAACATTTAACACCTGACACCTAACAACTAACACCTAATATCTAACACCTGATTGCATATATATAAAAACCAATAAAATACTATTCACAAAAACGTAATTGTTTGTATCTCTGTTTAAATGTATTCATAGTTGGGCTTGCTTTAACATTAGGAGGTGGTGTATGAAAATAAGATGATTTTCTAGTTGTATATGAAAGTATTTCAGAATTCAAAATAAATTTGTTTGATAGACTAGGAGGAATAATACCTTTATGACATAAAAACATAAATATAACAATGTTATAGTCATTCAATTCAAATACATTAGGAAATTTAAAACGGACAAAAATAGGTTTTGTATGGGCAAGATAATGGGATCCTGAGATAATACGTATTGCATTCTTTTCTAATTTATATAATCTATTCATAAAATAATCATTTGAATTTGCCCAAACAATATTGCAATAATTTATTTGTGATAAAAACAATGCATTGTATATCATTAATAAAATCTTATAAGGGAAATGTTTTAATTTGTATAAAATACCAACTACTTCCGACAGTTTATTTTAAATTGCTTCAACGGCTTTCTTGCCGGCGGACCAACGTTGGCTAGACAGCGACGAAATATCATTAAGCTAACAGCGGACCAACGTAATGCCAACGTCCCCTCCCCGATGGATGACCAACGTCACGTCAACCCCTTTTCCACCATGTGCCGACATCTCCCCGACGTTGTCCTAACATAATGCCAACCCCTATCCCACCATGTGCCGACGTAGGACAAACGTAATGACAACCCCTTTTCCACCATGTGCCGACGTCTCCCCGACATTGTCCTAACATAATGCCAACCCCTATCCCACCATGTGCCGACGTCGTACCTCCCCTTTCCAGTTCACGCCAACATCATTCTGACATTACCAACACCAACTCGATAACACATTCACACCAACATCAGTCGTCCGTTCATAATAACATCGTCAAGATCATACTACATTGGACATGTACAATCATTCAAACACATGCATCACAACGTGCCAATGAAGAGCCAGGAAATTTAAGATTGGATTACATAAATTAACAGAGCAAAATCAACAAAATGAAATAGTAACAATTTCATCAAAATCAGACTGTAATTCAGAAAAGTTTATTATAGAACTCGATTTACATCCCTCTGGAACATATGTATAATAAAAAATATTGCAGCAAGAGGGTCATGTTATTTTAATTTCGTCATGTCTATTTTCTGGTACATTTTAATCACTATCTAAACTTAATAACAACTTTTGTGTCCAATTTTAATGACAAGTTCACCATCTTGCTTCTTAGAATTTGCTCTGAATACATCAATTTCTCCACAAAAAAGAACAAGGAAATAAACTGATTTTGTAATAACACATGCTTTATTTTATGTGTATAAACAAACTGTTGTAAATGTAAGTACAATTCTTGTACATTTTCTTTGGTACTTTCGTTTGAATTAAAAAAAGATGTAAACATAGTTTCAAGTTCAAGGAATTTCACTGTGTCACAATATACTGTCAATGAATGCTAGGACGATAGGAGCTGTTATAAAATGAAGTCTCGCTTACACTTAACACAACATAACATGCTGACATTCATTGTACGAATATAATAAACAATCCTCACAACTTCCCGACTAAAACAAAACAAGCTTTCTGGCAGACGAACACGATTGCTTATGACAAGATTCTACACTGCTGGGTCGTTCTAATGTCCTTGTTTCAGGAGGGTTCCTCTACATAATTGTACAGCACAAAAATATAAAGAAATGAATAAAGTGTCCACCATTTGCGTTTCCATAAAAAAATAAAATTCAGAGAAATTGCCAACATTTTGTTGCTTAAGCATTTTAGAGATGCTGATAAATTTCGTCGCCATATCTATTGTTATAAACACATCTACCAACTTTTTTATGTCAGGAGGGATAGGCTACATTGCTTGAATGTGTGAAATAAAGCAATCGCTAAATGTTTATATAACAAGAGAGATAATTTGAAAGAGAAAATAAGAAAGAGCAGAGCTTGTAAAGGGAAAAACACAAGTTTCTTCACTGTATATACCACTTTCAATATTTCTTTAAAATTGAGAAGAAGGTTGTACAAAAACAGATTCAGTCACTTAGATGGTATGGCTCTCTTATTTAATATCTAATTTCAAAAAAAAAAATTGTTTATGTTTGTGTACAAAACATATGCTTGCAGAGCTGGCTAGCAAGCACTGTAGCTCGCCTAAGCCGAGATCGTTCTTGATATAACATCACAAATCCTTTGGTCAATCATTCCGAGAAACTCTGAGAATTTTAAGGGGCGGGGTTCCCCATTAAACGAGCAACTTGGAGATGTTTTCAAAAATGTGTAAAAAAATATGAGGAGGCGTTTATTTATGACTCAATTGTTTATGTTGCTTAAAAATGGGTCTCGATACAAAAAATATTAGCTTTAAATTTCCTAAGTCAGTGGACCTTTAAAGAATTGGTTAGTCGGACTCAAAATCTTGACTAGCTTGTGGTGGTACATCTTCGGCATCTGCGGCAAAAAAGAAGAAGAAAGAAACCAAACAAAATTTAAAAGCAGATCATGGAAACATCACCTTGAAATAGTACGGATATTAATCAAATAGTACGGCATTCAAGGAAAGTAGTTCTGAGTGGCACATCATCCCTAATTTTGATGAAATTTCATGGATAGACGTACTTTGTCATGAAAAATAACTTCATTTAAATTTTAGGGCGAACGACCTAGTAGTATGGAAATTAGAAAGGAATGGATTTCTTTTATTTTAGTATTGTTTAATTCGAATAGCATCAAACACTGTTCTTAACAAAGGAAATATACACTTTAAGTAAAATGGCAGTATTCTTCAATAGAAAGAACCAAATTATAGTTTCTGCTTGCTCAGTGTAGAGATGTTTGATTGATAATAATAATAATAATAATAATATAATTAAATAATAATAATAATAATAATAATAATAACTAGACCTGCAATCGTGGCACAACGATATGCGTGCAATGACGGGCGATCTGGCACTAACGGTCGTCTATACTAACATAATTATCACAGTATAATATATGTGTCTAAAATGGAATTAACTCACAATTTGTGTGTGAACATATATCATACTTGGTATCATCCGAAAGGGCACTTCATTGCGGTCAGTTTGACACCATTGTCATCTGCGCGCAATGTACTGCACGCATTTAACACGCTATTACGTAATGCATAGTAAATTGATCATTTTTAGCGATAACTTTGCGCTGACGTCATTAAAATTTACCAAACTTAGCGGACAGTTGTCATGTATATTGATACATGTGTCTGACAAGTTTCTTGTTGTAGGTATAATGATCGCAATTTTAGAGCAAGTTGAAGTTTTTTTCGCAATTTTCTTGAAAATGGCGAATTTGGAGGGCAATTTTCTCAAACTTGGTCAATATAAGGGTATATAATTTTGTATATGGCTGGAAAGGGCATATGTTCAAGTATCTAAATGCAAAAAAGGGTACGGGATTGCCAAGACACAATAGAGATACGGCCACAGAAAGAAAGCCAAGTCCCAGAACTTTAGAGGGTGTTATTTATGTTTTGCATATTCATTGGAGCGTGAAATTAAGCATGACTATGCGCAATCGTAAGATAAGGATACGGTGAGATTTAAAAACAAAACGGAATTTATATGATAAAGTTATGCAGTTTTAGAGTTATACGGGTCAATTTTTCATGAATTTGAGAGATATTTGATGGAGTCGGTTTCGGATTTGAATTTTGAGTACAAAGATGGCATTTTGAAGGGCAGGCTATTTGTCGCAGATGAAAGAACATCTCTTAGACTATCTAGAGGACTTTATTAGAAGATTGTAGGATCTAGGATAGTGGAGATAGGAAGGAAGAAAGAAAGGCCTAAAAATGGACCAGAAACGGACAAAATAGCGCCTTGATGGTTATGCATGAGTGATTTTGAAAATCGAAAAAATAGGTGATCTTGATGAGATGCTAGAGACTATGCCTATGAAATTTAAACGGAAATGGACATGAGGAAAGCACCTAACTAGGAATAACAAACACTACGTGCAAAACGAATGTGATTTCCTGGGAAGAAGAAGAAGAAGAAGAAATTAATTTGGAAGAACGTGAACGAAAACAAGGCAATGACGATATTCGTCATTGCAATAATAGAGCGCGCACACCGTCCAGGGACGCTCATGATAACACTTTAAAGACCCTCTTAAGTGTTGGATCCCCAAATTAGCCAAATAATAGAAGGCACAATCTCACCTAAATGGTATGAGGTGAAAGAGGATGTCATTAACACCCGGGCACTTCTGCAAATATAATATTTCCCTAACAAATGTGTTTGAAGTAGAATATGGATGAAAGAATTCCAAATTTGGGTTTTCTGCTTACATCACAAAACCCTAAGTTAGTAAGTTTGTATTCGTTCTTTTTTTAGGGCAAATGTTTGCAGAAGAGTGCAGTGTTTAATGGCATCCTCTTTCATATCATTATAAAATTGAAGTGAAATGTGAAGCTCCCAATACTTGAGAGAGGCTTCAAATTAAAACAAAAACACAAAGCTATATCGTTAGTTGCTTATACAAAAATTAAATCAATTGACTGTGTTTTGTTTCTTGTGTCACCCTGCATTCAGAATTGTTTCCAAAAATACAGCTTTAAGCAGTATTTCATGATTTGTTGTTGTTGAATAGTTTTGTAAGTGATCACAATGCAGTTTCTCAATATAATGAGGGAAAAGATACTTGCATCCGTTATTAGCAGCTATGTCATACACAAACATACATCAATCCAGTACATATGTACTTTCTGTGCAGGGCACAAATATAACGAATACAAAAAATGCATTAGCTATCCTGTCTACATGTATATAACTACAGACAAAGTGAATAATATGCAAAACGACATACCCATATTTCTGAATGTTGAGGTCAATGGGGTCGTTGGGGTCGACAGTGTTCTGGAGGTTGATGGGGTCGAGATCGAAGGGGTCCTAGGTGCTGCTTATTGCTGTTCTGGAGTAGGTAGGGGTAGCTGGATCTGGACGGGTAGAGGAACCTGGAAGTTGACGATATGAAATGCAGGATTTAATTTCAGAATTGTAGGGATTATAAGGAAAAAAAGTATTGGGATTTTGGAGAGCTATATAGATTTGAATGTATTAATAAAGAACGTCAGAATTGAAATATAAATCATTAGAATATTTACCTTTCTTTCAAACCATAGCAATTTAACATGCTTGTGCATAGATAATAACAACTGATTTGAAAATGAGAATACAAATGCAGCAATAATCAAATGTGTGAATGAAAATACCAGAATTATGGAATCAGTGTTACCCCCGCCCCCAATAGTTTTTTCCTATTTATTATTTGATCAAATTTTGTTTTTTGGCCAATTGCGACTTTAAATGATTGCAAATGCCAAAATGATTGTAATTCCCACCAGCTACCTCTTTCACATCACACTCAGAATCCACCAAATTTGTTGATACAAAGTTCTTGCATCTTTTGGGAGACTTGGCACACTCCCTTGTAAGATTTCAAGAGGGACATGCATGTACTAGCGGGATATTGGAACTCACAGCACAATCTCGTAATTTATTCCTTTTCAAACTAAATCATCTTCAGCATCATCTGTATTGATCAACTACAGTATAGGAGGCCTACTTCCAAATCTGAAAGTATCAGAGACTATAGTATAGAGACTATAATACCATTTAGATCTGAATAAACAAAACTGATGCGTGTTCCCATTCAGCACTATATATCAAGATCAGTATTTAATTCAATTGGTCTTTCGAACAATGCATCAGCACCTTCAACACTTGTAACACCAACAGATTCACAATCATTTGATTCATGGTCGATATTGCATATTGTGAAGAACATCATCACTGTCACGGACGCTGTCAACATGGTGCATCAGTGCATCATCTAGGTCTAACTCTAGGTCAGGAACATATTAACATCTATTTCATCACGGTAAACACTCAATGCATTTGATGCCGACACTTCGGCCCCCTCTCAAAAAGACTAAAGGAGGCGAGCGCTAACTGCCCTGTGTGCACGTGTGCAGGCTGATCATAGCCATCACTCACACTTTCAATTGAACGCAGCGGTTGAGCATGCTAAGCCTACGCCGAGCGGTGCACTCGTACTCACTTTCACTTTCATTCAGACAGGGGATTATCAATGATTACTTTAATTAGTCTAATAGGTCCATACTTTAACAATTTCTCATGCTCTTTCCCTCGCATTGTGGCGGAGATGTACTCACAATATACAATTTATCAGTTTAACGCGACATGCTCACAAAATAATGTTGAAAGAGATGTAGGTACTAGGTCGTATCTGGTACGTTGGCCCAACGTCATATGCTTACTTGCTTAAGTCGGGTCAACTGCCCGAGCTGTGATGGCCATCCACACATGCCTGTCCAGCATGGCTGCTTTTATCTCTGACAGTTCAAGTCCCGTATCCTTCTTGAGTAGGTCTGTGTAAGTAAGATGAGGTCTTCCAGGTTTCTTCTTCCCGTGTTTAGGCTTCCAGAGTAAAAGCTGATATATTGGTTCATTGATGTTCCTACAGCTGTGGCCTGCAAAACGTAGTCTTCTTTCCCTGATCTTTTCTGATACTTTTGGTAGATTCCCGTACAGCTCCTTATTGGTTATATGCTGGCTCCAGTGCACGTTGAATGCTGTCTTAAGAAGTCTGGTGTAGCAACCATCTAATTCTTTTGCCAGCTTTGTTGTAACTGCCCATGCTTCGCAGCCGTATAGAAGCACAGATTCAACTGTAGCAACAAACAAACGTTGTTTGAACTGCCTAGGAAAAGAAGATTTCCAGATTCTTCCAAGCTTGCTACACGCTCTCCATGCTGCTGACTTACGAGCTTTCACATCTTTTTCTGTGCTCACCATCAGTGCTCCCAGGTACTTGAAATCAGGTACATTCTCCAACTGAATTACATCATTTGTTTTTATAGTGATGATCCCCCTGTGATTGAATGACATGAACTTGGTTTTGCCTGAATTCATCCGGAGCCCGACCTTGCCTACCGATGTCTCCACCCTGCTCAAGAGTTTTTGGGCTTGCTTTAATTCCTCAGATAACAGGGCTATGTCATCGGCGAAATCTAGGTCTGTTATGATTTCCGGACCAACTCTTCTACTTCTCCTTCTTTCTAGTTGGAATCCAAGTTCTTCTTCATGGCCGTCTATAGCTGCTCGCAAGGCATAATCGAGGACTATTACAAATAGGTAAGGTGCAAGCGTGTCACCTTGAAGCACACCAGCCATGATTTCAAAGAGGTCAGTCTCTCCATCAGGTGATATTACTTTTGCTTTGGTGTCTTCGTACATCTTGCCGATAGCATTCACCAGTTGTTCCGGTATGCCATATGCAGTAAGGATCTTCAACATCTTGCCTCTGTGGATGGTATCGAAGGCTTTGCGAAGTCAATAAATGTGATAATAGCCGGGAGCTGATTTCTTTTACTCCTTCTATAAGCCTGCGAAGTGCCAAAATATGTCCCACTGTGGTCCTTCCAACTCTGAATCCATTTTGGTTGGTTCTCAGGTGACTATCAAGTACAGGTCTGATCCTGTTCAAAATCAATCTATTGAAAGTTTTGGCCACGATGGAGCTTAGACTGATTCCTCGATAGTTTCCTCCTTGGCTCAGGTCTCCAGACTTTGGTATTGGTACAATGTTCAGTATGGACCATTGGTGGGGCTTTTCTTCATTGATCAGAGCGTTGTTGCAGAAACTCAGAATGATTTCATCCATGTCACATCTTTTTAGAACCTCTGGTGGTATGCCATCTTCCCCAAAGCTCTTCCCTTCTACTAGTGACTTTATAGCCTTTGAATATTCTTTAAGATCAAATGGCCCTGTCTTGATGTTCAGACTCTCTAGTATAGGCAGAATTTCTTCATCCTCATCATCTATATCAGGAGGGCTTCCAAGAAGATTCTTGAAGTGGTTGAACCAGTTTATGACCCTGTCTTTCTGTGTGTCTCCTTTTAACTGCCCTTTCGGAGATGCTTTCCTTCCGGTTTTGTCATTTATGAGTCTCCAGCTCTGCCCATGTTTACTGTTGGCATGCGCTCTCTCCACATCTTTTAGTTTACTATCAAGATCTTCTTCTATAACTACATTGTATGCTTCTTCAAGGTTGTGCTTGGCTTGCTTGTAGATCTGCCGATTTTCATCAGTTGTATCTTTCTGGTACTCCATGTAGGCTTTATTGATCTTATTTCTAGCACTGATTACACGTGTATCGTTGGGAAAATGCAACTTTCTTGTCTTCTTTTTCACTGGGATAACTTTCTCAGTAGCCTCCTTATGTGCTGTTATGAATCGCTCATACCCCTCGGTAGCTGATTCTTCCTCCTTCTCTAGGGGCTGGAACCTATTGCGGACTTCAATGCTGTATAGCTTCTGAAGGTGGTTGTCAGTGCTGAGAAGTTTCCAATCGTGCTGTTTTCCTTTTGAATTGTCGTAGTGTCCTTCAATGATATCCTCGTTCATTACGTTGGTTGGGCAATAAGTTGTAATGACTGTAGTTGCAGGGTTTCCTTGAAAGTTTGCAACGTCATATAGCCAACCAATATATACATGCACTATTTATAAGTAAAGATGGAGAAGATGAACCATCGTTTAGCCAAGCTTGATCCAACGTCGTATATCCAACATATCCACCATTTATCAGTGAGATTTGAAACGATGGACCAACGGCAACGTCGATGATCATCCAACGTTATCCTAAAGTCGAATAGCCAACCAATAGCCACCATGTATCCATAAACTTGGCGACAGTGGACCATCGTTTAGCCAACATTGGGCCAACGTCGAAAAACCGATTAATAACCACCATTTATCAGGTCGTATAGCCAAACAATATCCACCAGTTATCAGTAAACATTGAGACGATGGACCAACATTAAACCAACATTGGCCCAACGTCGTATAGCCGACCAATAACCACCATTTATCAGCAAAAATGGCGACAATGGACCAACGTTTAGCCAACATTGGGCCAACGTCGAATAGCCTACCAAAGTAACCATTTATTAGTAAACATTGAGAGGATGGACCAATACGTTAAGCCAACATTGGCCTAACGTCGAATAGCCGACCAATAACCACCATTTATCAGCAAAAATGGCGACAGTGAACCAACGTTGAGACGATGGACGAACGTTAAGCCAACGTTAGCCCAGCGTCGAATAGCCAACCAAAAACTACCATTTATGAGTTAAAATTGAGACGATGGACCAACGTTAAGCCAACGTTATCTCAAGGAATTTCGAGTTTTCATTATTTTCAACTGTATGGACATGGGAAAAGAAATCCTGAGTGTGGAAATTATCGTACAATTTCC